>NC_057389.1:60528419-60738747 GCF_019320065.1 Cervus canadensis
TGGTGTGAAATCTATGGTTAGGCAGCCAAGCTTAGAGTAGCAGGAGAACCTCGCAGGAAGTATTGAGACAAGGACAGTACAAAGCAAGTTTCACTCATCTTCTGGTCCAAAAAATAATGCAAACAGTCTTAACCTTTGTACTGATTTTATGAATTAGGAACAGTTTGTTGAAACTTTGTATTGACAAGAAATGTGAGGCTAAGTGTGGGATCTGTCATAGAGTACCATAATTAACTAGTGATATCTAACACAGGCTCAGGGTTAGTGAACACATCTAATGTGGGACAGAAGAGTGTCACTTGTGGCCCAGGCTAATTTACTGGCATCCTCTATGTTGGGGTTTAGGGTCAAAGGCCCAGCTAACATGGAACCAAGCCTGTTTTTTATTTTCGTCCTGTCCATTCTTTCTCTTGGGGATTCATATGAAGAGTAATACGTTATGGGTAGGCAGTGTTCTGGAGCCCTACTCCAAGAGAATCTAACTCTAGGAAATTCCTGGAAAATCTCCTCTTGATCCCCTATGTTTTACCTGCGTATATGTTTGGAATTTGGGACCTAAAAATTTCCCTTGTACAGTCAGGTAAGGTTTCCAGAAGTCTTGTTGGTTACTTGGGGTTTGGGATGGGGATGGGACTTTGGGTGGGCTTCAGTGAGCAAAATTCATTCCCAGGCTCCTGCCCTCTCTCCCATCCCATTCAAGATTCTTGTCCTATAATACAGGACATAATTAATCCTGGATACCACTGGCCCAGGCCAGGAGGGCCTAGGGGAATGAAAAGACGTGAGTTGATTCACCTTCACTTAATACGCAAGTGTCACGTGGGGAATGGTGATGTTATCTATCTGGATCTAATCACGTTTTTCCTTCTGATAGTCAGAAATAGATGTTCAGGCATCCATGTGAAAACCTTCTTGGCATTAAAGTAGATTGAGTATTGATTCTAATTTATGGATTCGGAGGTCCCCCTCCAGGAGATAGGACAAGAAGTCTACTTGGCAGAACTAACAGCTTAACTACAAAGACTGATCTTTGTCAGAATGACAGTTTGTGTTACATGGCCCAAGCATGAGTACAAATAGAACAGCTCCCAGTTGCCTATGGGTCAGAGTTTGCTTTATTTTGTTCATAAGAACATATAAATCAAAACCTTGGTCAAGTGCTAAGTACCAGATCAATAAAACTTTTGTTTTGTTATAATGTTTGCCCTTTGTCTTCAGGAAAATAAAATAAGCAAAACAAACCAATTATTTTTTTTAAGACAAAATTACAAAGTTGAGAGGACCACATAATTATTTGTGCCTGATATAATCCCCTTTCTGAAATAACACTTACCTCCTGAGAACTTATTTCCATGTTCCCCAACATGCCTTGTGCATAGAAGGATGCTTGATAGAACTGTTAACTTGAAAAGATGAGAAGCAGTGTTGAGTGTTGGAGAGAGCCCTGTATTTGCATTTGAATTTGTTTTCCACTGTATTGCTAGCCCCTAGAATAATAGACGGACTTCCCTGGTAGCTCAGACGGTAAAGCGTCTGCCTACAATGTGGGGGACCCGGGTTCGATCCCTGGGTTGGGAAGATCCCCTGGAGAAGGAAATGGCAACCCACTCCAGTACTCTTGCTTGGAAAATCCCATGGATGGAGGAGCGTGGTAGGCTACAGTCCGTGGGGTCACAAAGAGTCAGACACGACAATCTCTTACTAGCAACATGAGCACTATGGTTATAAGCAAACTTTAACCTGTCTGATCCTGAACTTTTATGAGTAAAATGGGGATAAGTATGTCTACACTGCTATCATGCCTTTGCTCCATGTAGCTTCCTCTTTAGGAATGTCTTGACTCTCATTTCAAAACCTTGCTTGGGGTCACTTTTTCTTTGAAGCTTTCCTGGCTTGACACCCTCTTGTTTCCCAAGAAGAAATGACATCTCCCTCCTTCAGGCTCTGCTAAATCCCATTATCAATTCTATCAAAGCACCTACAGTCCTTTGTGACATTTATCTTTTCACAAGGCTATCTACCTCTGTGAGACAGTGATTTTCTAGAGGGTAGAAACTGTGTCTTATTCATTCCTGTATGCCCAACGCTGAGAACAGCAGAAACTTGATATACAATATCTGGAAGGGTATAGGAATGCATAATGAAGGACAATAATCAGCCAAGTGATGTGATCCGTTTAGGGTTTTAGAAAAATCCCCCCGACACGGAGGGGACATGGGTTAGAGTTCAGAGGGGGTTAGGAAAAAAGCATCAGGACTCTTTGGGGTTCAGACACTGTCTCCAGAATGCTTCTGTTACCTACAGAGGCAACCTCGGGTTATACAAGTCATTACCATCCATCAGTAAATTATCTGCACACTGAGTCTGCAGATCCTGTGTCATGAGGGGTTCTAGAAATGGGACAAGAAATGCTGGAGCACGACACCTTCTAGAAGGGATCAGCCTTGGTGGGGGTCCTGGTGTGGTGGGGACGGCACTGGTTGAGACCCTTCATCCACTGCACAGCTCTTCCAGTGCCCTCTGGAGATGCCCTATGCTCAAGGGCAGGTGGAAAATGGACCTGCTCCTCAAAGGCAGAGACAGGCCAGTCTTTCATCTGGGTTCTGAGAGCCCCCAAGCCAAGTGAGGTGCAAGGACTTACCAGTACCCAGTGTTGCCTGACAAAGAGGAGGAGCCAGCCTGGACTCCTTGGGCCCAAAGGCAGCATCATGCTGTCTCCAGAGCCAGGTCTCAGAGGGACAGGTGTCAGTTCAGGGGGACCGGGTGTGAAGAAGGAGGTGATTTCTGCTCCAATTCTGCTCCTGAGCAACAAGTGACTGAGTCATTCAATATTAGAATTAAGGACTAATTTGACATTCACAGTCTGTATTATATCTAAAAGGCCAGGTTCAGGTTGTTTTCAGCTTATTCTTCTATATATATATCTTAAAACAACTTAATGGAAGTGTAGTTCATCTACAATAGATTGTACTCAGTTAAAGCATAGAGATTGATGGGTTTTGACAGATTTATACCACTATTGCTATGGACTGAATTGTGTCCACACAAAATTTACATGTTGAAGCCCTAACCCCTCAATGTGACTGTATGTGGAGACGAGGTCTACAAGGAGATAATTAAGATTAAATGAAGTAATAGGAGTATTTTCCTTCAAAGAAGAGGAAGAGACAGCAGAGCACCCTGTCTATCTCTGTGTGTGTCTCTCTTTCTCTCTGTCTCTCTGTGTCTCTCTCTCTGCCTCTCACCCCTCTGACATGTGCACACACAGTGGGAAGGTGACTGTCTACAAGCCAGGAAGAGAGCACGCACCACAACTGGACCATAGTGGTGTCCTGATCTAGAATTTCAGCCTCCACAAGTGTGAGAAAGTAAATCTCTGTCATCTAAGCTGCCCAATCTATGGTATTCTGTTATGGCAGCCTGAGCTAAGACTCTCAGGAAACCACCACTACAGACAGTGGAACAATTCCATCCACCTACCCCAATTTTTCTTTTATTCCTTTTATAATAGACTGAAATTTGGAAAATTTGGAAAACTCAGCAGTGGCCACAGGACTGGAAAAGGTCAGTTTTCATTCCAATCCCAAAGAAAGGCAATGCCAAAGAATGCTCAAATTATCGCACAAATGTACTCATCTCACATGCTAGTAAAGTAATGCTTAAAATTCTCCAAGCCAGGCTTCAGCAATACGTGAACCATGAACTTCCAGATGTTCAAGATGGTTTTAGAAAAGGCAGAGGAACCAGAGATCAAATTGCCAGCATTGATGGATCATCAAAAAAGCAAGAGAGTTCCAGAAAAAACATCTATTTCTGCTTTATTGATTATGCCAAAGCCTTTGACTGTGTGGATCACAATAAACTGTGGAAAATTCTGAAGGAGATGGGAATACCAGACCACGTGACCTGCCTCTTGAGAAACCTGTATGCAGGTCGGGAAGCAACAGTTAGAACTGGACATGGAACAACAGACTGGTTCCAAATAGGAAAAGGAGTACGCCAAGGCTGTATATTGTCACCCTGCTTACTTAACTTATATGCAGAGTACATCATGAGAAACGCTGAGCTAGAAGAAGCACAAGCTGGAATCAAGATTGCGGGGAGAAATATCAATAACCTCAGATATGCAGATGACACCACCCTTATGGCAGAAAGTGAAGAGGAACTAAAAAGCCTCTTGATGAAGGTGAAAGAGGAGAGTGAAAAAGTTGGCTTAAAGCTCAACATTCAGAAAACTAAGATCATGGCATCTGGTCCCATCACTTCATGGCCAATAGATGGGGAAACAGTGGAAACAGTGGAAACAGTGGCTGACTTTATTTTTCTGGGCTCCAAAATCACCTCAGGTGGTGATTGTAGCCATGAAATTAAAAGATGCTTACTTAATAAATGGAAAAAAATTTTAAAAAAAATTTTTAATAAAAAAAAAAATAAAATAAAAGACGCTTACTTCTTGGAAGGAAAGTTATGACCAACCTAGACAGCATATTGAAAAGCAGACCTTTGTCAACAAAGGTCCATCTAGTCAAGGCTATGGTTTTTCCAGTGGTCATGTATGGATGTGAGAGTTGGACTATGAAGAAAGCTGAGTGCAGAAGAATTGATGCTTTTGAACTGTGGTGTTGGAGAAGACTCTTGAGAGTCCCTTGGACTGCAAGGAGATCCAACCAGTCCATCCTAAAGCAGATCAGTCCTGGGTGTTCATTGGTAGGGCTGATGTTGAAGCCAGAGTTCAATACATTGGCCACCTGATGCGAAGAACTGACTCATTTGAAAAGACCCTGATGCTGGGAAAGATTGAGAGCAGGAGGAGAAGGGGACGACAGAGGATGAGATAGTTGGATGGCATCACCGACTCAATGGACATGGGTTTGGGTGAACTCCGGGAGTTGGTGATGGACAGGGAGGCCTGGCATGCTGTGGTTCATGGGGTTGCAAAGAGTCAGACGTGACTGAGCAACTGAACTGAACTGAACTGAATGAAAAGAATGAAAAACTTTGAACTTGAGACTAGGAAAGAGAAATCTGCTGTAGGAAAAATAAAAAAAAACACAAAATACCCCTTAAAATATTCTGTTGCCTATGATGTCATCATGCCAAATTTTAACTAAGAAAAAAGGCATTATGCAATTAAGGCAGAGCATTCATTCAGTCCTGAGCATTCAATGAGACTGAGTACAGTTGCCAGCTCTGAACTAGTTCTGGTAAGCTTTCCAGCTGAAGCTCAACAGCTACTTATCAGAAGCCACAGGTTCTCGGAGCATAGACAATTCCAGAGTGTTCTGGAAAAGGAAGACTTCGATGTTTTCTGGCCTTTTCCTTCCCTCACTTCCCAGGAATCAGATTCCCTTCTCCTTCTGGACATGCTTTCTTAATCCTTGTCACTCCTCTCTCACATCCACCCTAGGCTGGATCAGGGCAGGTCCCTGTGAGGAGGGCCACCTGCAGCTTGCTTAGGACCCCTGGGGCCCATGCCATGTCCAGCAAGAGCTGCTGCCCAGAAATGTTTGTGGAATGAATCCCAGATTAAGTTAAGTGAAAGAGTTGACCAAAGAAATGATAGCCATTTGAGGTTGTAGATCTTGATATTTAACGTATATTAAGGCAGTCTAGAATGTCATCTAGTAAACTGCATTTTGATTTTTATGAGATCTCTAGGCAGACAGGGCTGGCAGAACAGAGACTTATTCTAACCTCCCAGAGGAAACATCTGAGTGCTGTATCACCAGCTGAAAGACTTCTCTCTGGTCTAATCCACACTTCCAGCTCCACCTCCCACCTGTCCTGTCCCCACCTGATGGTCCAGATACCACAGACCACTTACTAGAACCTTATGTGTCCTGTCTCTGCTTTTCCCCATGTTGTCACCCTTTGTAGAACCAAACTGAAATGGAGTCACTATGTCAGGGACAAAAGGCAGTTGGCCAACGCAAGCACATTAAAGAAATGAAACTTAACCTTACCTAACATAAGTTGTAGGAATTTACAGCTCTTCTCAGAGACCAGCCGAGGATGCCAGCCAATCCCCAAACGCCAAGTCCATTCACACCATCTCCAGACTTCTTGTTCCCCTGACTCAGCTACCTGCTCCAAATAAGGAAGAAGTCCACCAGGTTACCAATCAGCTGAAAAGCACTGACATTTGCCCCAGGAAAACCCTTAGGGAGGGAGCAATTCAGAACTCGTTAGCTCCCTAGCCTTGAGTTTCTTGGCTTGTGGGTCGAGACCCTTGTGATAAACTCATCTTTCTGCTTTGTTTCACTCAGTGTGCAGAGGTTTTGACATGTTTCACATACGCACTTCCCATTTTGTCCACTGTGGCCTCCAACACAGTCTTCAAGTGCAAGCTCAGTGTCCTTTCCTGCCGAACCTCCTCCCAGCCCGACGACCACAGCATGCTGCCGCTTGTCTGCCATAGGCTCTCCCACATCACTTCCACCATCTGCCTTGTTTGTCTTTCATGCTACACAGTGGGCCCCTTGAGGGAGGCTGCTGAGTCTTAATCATCTTGTAACCCATAGCCTAGTCCAGGGCTATGTAGTAAAGGTTCTCTGTAAATACTTGTAGAGTTTAATTGCCCAATAAGCCTTTCTCGCCTTCTCCCCCCATGGAGTAGAGGGCAGAGGAGGTGCAGCTGCAGTGGGATGAGCCAGGCCTCAGGCCTGACAGCCTTGGCTTTAAGTTCCGGTTCATCACCTTCTCTATTTGTTTTCTATGGCTGTGTCACCAATTAACACAAGCGAAGCAGTTTTAAGTAATACCTGTTTATTATTTCCTGGATTCCATAGGCCAGAGGTCCAGGCACAGCTGAGCTGGGCCCCCTACCCAGATCTTCACAGGGTTGCCGTCAAGGCATCAGCTGGGTTGACTTCCTTTCTGGGGCTCGGGGCTTTCAAGCTCATGGGGCTGTTGGCAGAATTCAGTTCCTTGAAGTTGCAGGAGGGAGGCCCCATTCTACTGCTAGCTGTCAGCAGGAATGCATCAGCTCCAAAGGCCACCTGTGTTCCTTCTCACATGGCTTCTCCAACTTCACAGCCAGCAAGGGAGAGTGTTATTTACATCTAACCTCTCTCATTCTTCTAGTCTCTGACTTCCTCTCTCACCTTAAGTAATCTTAATTACAAATGCACAGTCCTCCTGCCATATCACATAGACTAATTAGGAGAGTTCTGACCGATCATGTATATAGGTTCAGCCTACGCTTAAGAGGGAGGAATTATGCAAGGGCGAGGTTCAATGGGTTCATCTTAGCTTTCTGCTCACCTCAACTCCTCAGGCTATATTATCCACTTTGAATGTCAGTTTCCTCAGTTGATAAATGGATAAATAAATCTACCTTCCAGATCGTTGGGAAGATTAAATGAAAGAGTCACTTAGTAACTGCAGGTCTCATAATTTCTTCCTTTTTTTTTTTTCTGGACTGCCTTCTCTTAACTGCTCCTAACTTATTATGAGAGCAGACACCAGCTGGACTGTATGCCTATGAAATGACTCTATGAGATGCTTAGTAACAAATGCAGATTAAAAAAAAAAAACTAATTGATAATGGCCCATTATTCAATTTTGGGAGGGCAGAAAGAACTGAGATCATCCAGAATTAGCCCATGCCTCAAGTGAGATGATTTTATAAAGACTGAAGTCCAAACTCCCCAAGCAGATGATTACTCCTATAAAAGGCTTAGCTCATCATTTGTCTTGATAAATGAAAAAGACTTATCCATGCTTGAGTTTTAATAAACTAGATGCTATGAGGAAGAAAACCCATAGCACTAGGTTTTAACAAACTAGATGCTCTGATCCCAGAGCTAAGGATGCCATCAGCTTTCAGGATAGAGTTTATGAGACGACAAGGCCATGCTGGTGCTCTCAGCTCTCTTTCTCAGTCTCCTACTTGTGCTGACTCCCTGCCAAGCTGCCCACGGACCTTCACAGTGGTGTCCCATCTGGACAAGTTTTCCTCCAGAAGGTTCTGATTCTTCCCCATAATGCCCACCACTCCTGCATTCTATCATTTCAGTGCCTAGTTGGGTGCCTGCACAGGAAAAGCATGAACTGTGGTGCTGAAGAAGACCCTTGAGAGTCCCCTGGACATCAAGGAGATCAAACCAGTCAATCCTAAGGGAAGTAAACCCTGAATACTCACTGGAAGGACTGATGCTGAAGCTGAAGCTGAAGCTCCAATACTTTGGCCACCTGATGCGAAGAGCCGACTCACTAGAAAACACCCTGATGCTGGGAAAGACTGAGGGCAGGAGGAGAATGGGTGACAGAGCATGAGATGTTTGCATGGCATCACTGCACTCAACGGACATGAGTTTGAGCAAACTCTGGGAGAGTGAAGGACAGGGAAGCCCGGCGTACTGCAGTTCATGAGGTGACAAACACTTGGACACAACTTAAGTGACTGAACAATAGGAGGAGTGATGAGGTCAGCCAGTGAGAATGGCTGAATATGATAGCTTCTTCCAGGATATCTCTGCACTTTACAGAAGCTTCCAGTGTTATTTAACCAAAGGAGACTTCCTTCCCTCTCAGGGCCTGGGTAGTCCCCTCTGTTTCCCCAAGTGCACAGAGCTACAGCTCCCTGCTGTTAGAGTGGAAACCTACTGCTTACAAGGCTCCGCCAGTGGCATACAGCACACCCCTTGCATAGAAGGTCATGTTCCATCACTTGGAACCCTGAGGGCCCTGAATGCAGAACGATGTGCAGTTCCTCATGTGGGCCATGTGCTTTCTTACCCACAGGCTCTAGAGTGAATGGTCCTCCTCGCACTCTCCCTGTTCACTCCTACTCGGTCTTCAGGATGTGATTCAGAGGTTACTTGCTCCAGGAAGCCCCTCTCCTCTACAGTCTGGGATCAGTGCCCTTCCCTATGTTTCCACAGTCCAATCACAGTATTCATCACACAGGGGGTGAAACGGCCATACAGGTGGACTGGTCTGTCACTCCCAACAGCTGCTGAACCTATAGAATCTCCAGTATAGTACTTGACACATGCTTAACATTCAAAAAACTTCGTGGAAGGAAGGGAGAATGGGAGAGAGGGAGGGAAGGAAGAGAAGAGAAGGGATAACCATAGGGACATTAGATTAGCATGGGCTTGAGGCAGAGCAGTTGGCTGGGGAACATGGATAAGTGACAGGGTCAACCTGAGCTCTAGAGACTTCCTGAAGGAGGAGCAGTCATAGACACCTTGTGTCAGCACTTCAGCCTGATGTCAAGGACAGGCAGCCAGTTCTGGCCAATAAGTTCTGCCTCATCCAACTATGAGGCCCTAAATTCTCCTTTCCCCAGGAAAAGTCTCAGCTTCCTGCTTGAATAACATGTGTTGTAGCAGGCTTCTTGACTTCTGCTGTCTATGAAGAGAAGCTTACTGAGGGTAGTGATGCCCTGAGCCACCAGATGGTAAGCATCCTCTCTGCCCAAAGTCTAGCCCTGAGTTTTCTGCTTGTTACTGAGTCTGAGAGGGCTTGTGATTGGGTCTATGAACAAGCTTCCCAAACCTGAGATTTTGCCAATTAAGACCGAAGTTCACTGTAGCCCTTAAGTGGCCAAACAAACCATAGCAAATGAAAACTGACTGGGAGTGATCAGGAGATGTTTTCTGGGTCAGACTCATCAGTTTCTCCATTAATCTGTTCCATCAGCAGCAATGATACAGGATTCTCAGGAGAGGGGTCAGAGAGCGTGGAGAGGTGTCCATGCTGGCTTCATTTAGCAGCATCTGACTCATGTATTGGTCTTCACCTGGCACAAATGCCAAAGTAGAGCATTTTGTAGGCAGAACATGGGTTGTCTAGCCACGGAAGGAGGGTAGACAGCCCACTCTTTGCTCTTACATCTCTCAGAGGTGGAACTCTGCAACAAAGAAAGTGGTTCAATTCATGTAGCTGCAAATGCCCAGGAGAAGAGAGGGAAAGGCAGGCCAGGGACTATGCTCTCAGACTGTCATTTACTTTTTAAAATGTTAATTATAAAACATAGACAAAATATGGGAAAATGTTTATAAAAGAATGTTAGATGAAAACCAAGATGCAGATTTGTAGCTGCAGTGTGGTTATAACTGCAAAAAAACAAAAGGAAAAATCCAGAAAACTCTGTATGAGAACAAATGATAGTGTAGAGACCTCTGACTGGTAGAATGATTACCGCTGAAAAATTCAATTTTCTCCATTTTTCTGATTTTTCTGAAAATTGCCTATATTTTATGTTGTTAAAATATAATTAATTATTTTAAAAATAATCCTCTGAGAAAGGGCCCTTAAAGATCATTTAGTTCAGTGGCTGCCAAGCATGTTTTATCTGAGTACCCAGCTGGTTGCCTCAGCATCTCCGGGGAAATTTATCAAATACGCAAAGATCTAGGCCACAGCCCTAGAAAACTTGACATACAAAACCTGGCATTGGACCCAGGAATCTGTGTTCATTTAGCCAAAAATAAAAAGCCCACTCCTGGGCATATAGCCAGAGAAAACCACAATTTGAAAGGATACAGTCACCCCAATGTTCACTGCAGCACTATTTATGATTCCAGGACATGGAAGCAACCTAAATGTCCATTGTCAGACGAATGGATAAAGAAGTAGTGGTACATAAATACAATGGAATATTACTCAGCCACAGAAAAGAATGAAATAATGCCATTTGCAGAAACATGGATAGACCTAGACATTATCATTGTGAGTGAAGTAAGACAGAGACAGAGAAAGACAAATATCATTGTTATTCAGTCACTAAGTTGTGTTTGACTCTCTGCAACTCCATGGACAGTAGCATGCCAGCCTCTTCTGTTCTCCACTATCTCCTGGTCCAAATTCATGTCTATTGAATCAGTGATGCTATCTAACCATCTCATCATATGACATCTCTTATATATGGAATCTTAAAAAAGGGTACAAATGAACTTATCTATAAAGTAGAAATAGAATTACAGATATAGAAAATAAATTTATGGTTACCAGGGGGTAAGTGGGGGGACTAGAAGATTGGGATTGATATAAACACACTGCTATATATAAAACAGATAACTAATAAGAACCTACTGTATAGCACAGGGCCCTATACTCAACACTCTAATGGCCTATATGAGAGAACAATCTAAAAAAGAGTGGACATATGCATATATATAACAGATTCACTTTGCTAGACATCTGAAACTAACACAACACTGTCAATCAACTATACTCAAAAAAAGAGTTTGCGAGGTTCTTCCAAAGTGGACTCAGAGTCATAGGGGGTTGTACTAGTGCAGTCCATCCTCACACTGCAGAATGAGGAAACTGATGCCGCAGAGAGGGGACTCACCTGCCAGGTACGAGACATAAACAGGACCAGAGCTCGGAACCCATTCTGCAGAGCGCAGTGGGCTCTGAGCAGTTAGACAAAGGATCTGAGCCGCAAGGACTCTGTGCTCCTTCTGTATTTCTTATCATCGTGTGGTGTGTCTCCAAAGGCAGACCCTTCCGGAATGGCCTGACCCAGGAGACGGCTTAAGAATGCTTACTGGAGTCAACATGCTCTTCTTGTGACCTTTTATGAACAAAAGCATCCGATCCTCTGGATTTGAAATGTTGATACGGACGAATTGGATAAAAAGCCCCTGATTCCACCCTCTCTCCCTTAGGGCTAGCATGATGATGTCTGTTTATATTGGCCTTCAGGGCAGAAAGCAAAATTGCTCATCCTCCTTTGATGTGCTTCCTCCTTTTGGTGTATCTGAAAGAGATGCTGGAAGGGCAGGCTGGCCCCAGTCTCCTGGCCAGACCTCAGCTCGTTCGGGGGACTAACCTTCTGCTTGGGAATATCGCAGAAAGGTCAGGAGCAGGGGGAGTTGGCCTCAGAGATGCAGCAGCAGTCAAAGCTGCTGAGTCAGTTCTGAGCATGCTCCTGACAATTATACCATATGCAATTCAGTCACATTCTCCCCAGCAGGGGCCCATCAAAGCTGCCTTCTTCCTGATGTATTTCTCATTAAAAGATGACATCAGAGATGATGAGTGTCAAACGCTACACTTTTCTGCCTCCTGTGGACACAACTGCACCTGGATGGTGCTTCCTTCTCACTTCCTGCAGCATAAGCAGCCCCAATTCCTCTGTAAGAACATCGGGGGGTGGGGGCGGTGGTTAGAGAACAGTTGGGGTCCTGCCAAAGGCTCACTCATATTACTTCAAAGGAAAAAAAGGGATATTATTGTTGGGATATCCAGGGTCTGGAGCAGGGACAGAAAAGCAGTCAAGCAGCAGACAGCTCTAGGCTCCAGCAATAACAGTGATAATTGTAACAATAATAACAGCTAATGCAGCAAGACAGAGGCTCCTTTTATCCTCATATCTTCCTTCCCTCCCCTCCTCTTTCCTGGTGAAGAAGGTGTCTGTGATAAGACAGTGTAGAGAGACTGAGGCTTTGCTGAAAGTATCCCAAATCCCAAGGGGCATCCACTGCTGTATCTAAAGACCCACCATCGATGGCCAGGAGGAGGCTCAAAGTGACCAGGAGCATTTGTAGCTCTTCTCCTGGATGAAGATGAGGGTCCCGAGGAGAGGATCCAGGCTTAGCTTGACAGGATAAAAAGAGAGAAAGATTCAAGGGCAGGGCGACTAGAGAACACAGGAAGAAAGGAGTCATTTGGAGACAGCCTGTTGGCAGGCTTTATTTATACTGCAAGTAAATCAGGGAAAAAGTCAAGAAATATTTTACACCACCATCTGAATTCAGGGTGCTTAATACTACTTCTCTTTTTGGTGATGGGGTACCTGCCTGACACGTCCCACCTTGTAGACAGACTGAGGGGTTACACAATGACAGTTAAGTCACCTAATCCTTTAACTTTTACTCTAAACTGGTTCAGATACCAAACCCATGTGCAAGAGTAAACTCACAACTTCGACCCACACCCCCACCATCACCAACCAATTCATCTGGAAATTCCTGGGAAGCAGCTGCACTGCACCTGGCCACCTCTACTTAAACACTCTTACCCTCTGAATTAACCATCAATTTACTTCTGGCAACTCACAGCTGCAACCATCAATCCAGTCCACATTAGTCTTACTTTCTTCAAACACCACCAAGATTTGCATACTTGACATTTTAAAAATGAACACACTTTATATTTTAGAACAGTTTTAGATTCATAAAAAACTGAGCAGAGGGGCTACCCCAGTGGTCCAGTGGCTAAGACTCTGTGCTCCCAAATGCAGGCAGCCTAGGTTTGATCCCTGGTCGGAGAACTAGATCCTACATGCCCCATCTTAATAATTTGTATGCTGCCACTAAATATCCCACATGCAGTAATGAAGACTTGGCACAGCCAAATAAATAAGTAAACATTAAAAAAAAAGCTGAGCAGATAATACAGTGTTTCCATATCCATATCCCACCTCTCCCTTACACACGGTTTCCCTATTAACATCTTACATGAACATGGTACATTTCTTACCTGTAATTAACACATATTGATACATTATTGTGAAATACTTTACATTTATACTGTGAACTACTTTACATCATGGTTCAGTCTTTGTGTTGTACAGTTCTATATGCATGATATCATGTATCCATCATGATAGTACTATATGATTCAGCAAACCAATATGATATATATAGATATAGGTTCAACAGACCCAATAAAATATATTTTTATTTATGTTATTAACATTAAATGTTACTCAGTTAAAATATTATTTTACATATACATAGATACTTAAAATAAGAAGTTGGCACATGGGACTTTCCTGGTGGTTCAGTGGTTAAGAATTTGCTTTCCAATGCAGGGGATGCAGGTTTGATCCCTTGTCAGGGAACTAAGATCCCACATGCCACAGGGCAATTAAGCCCATGTGCCACAACTGGAGAGAAGCCCGTGCACCGCAACTAAGAGCCAACATAGACAAATAAGTAATAAATAAATATAAGAAAAGAAACTGACTCACGCAATTATGGAGACTGACAAGTCCCAAGACCTTCAGCCAGCAGGTGTGACACTCTGGAAAGTTGATGGTATAATTCCAGTCTGAGTTCAAAGGCCTCCAGGTTTAAGACTCAAGAGGTGATGTTTCAGTTTGAGTCTAAAGGCAGGAAAAGACTGATGTCTTAGTTCAAGGTAGTCAGGCAGGAGAAAATTCCCCCTTGCTCAAGGCTGGATTGCTCTTTTTGTTCAACTCAGACCTTCAACTGATTGGAAGAGCCCCACCCACATAAGGGAGGGCATCTGCTTCATTCAGTCTACCCAATTCATTTGTTCATCCTATCCAAAACACAGTCACAGACTTGCTGGGAATAATATTTGGCAAAATATCTGGGTACTCCACAGTCTAGTCAAGTTGATACATAAAATTAACCATCACAAGTATCCTACAGAACAGTTTTACCACCCTAAAAGTCCACTGTGCATAAACTGTTCATCCATATCCCCTCCTCCAACCTCTGGTAAACGGTGATTTGTTTTCCATCTCTGTGATTTGAAATTGTTTAGAATGTCATTTAGTTAGAATCATATAATAATTGTATAGAGAACCTAAAGACTGAGAGGAAATATTTGCAAAATACTTCTGATAATGGACTTGAACCCAAAATATACAAAGAACTCAAAAGTCAACATTATAAACACAAATAATCCAATGAAAACAAACAAACAAAATATCTGAATAGACATCTTACCAAAGAAGATGCTAATAGGCATAGGAAACCCATGATATTTTTCACAGAACTAGAATAAATAATCCTAAAATTTATATGAAATCACCAAAGACCAAAGAATTGCTAAAGCAATTCTGAACAAACAAAGCTGGAAGCAAAACCCTCCAGACTTCAAATAATATTACAAAGCTACAGTAATCAAAACTGCACATATTGGCACAAAAACAGACAAATAGAACAGAACACATAAATGGGACAGGGTAGAGAGCCTGGAAATAAACTCACACCCCTACAGTCAATTAATCTTTGGCAATGTGGATGAAGTATCCCATCACTTCATAGCAAATAGAAAGGGAAAAAGTGGAAGCAGTGACAGATTTTTCTCTTCTTGGGCTCCAAAATCACTGCAGATGGTGACTGTAGCCATGAAATTTGAAGATGCTTGCTTCTTGGAAGGAAGGCTATGCTAAACCTAGACAGCATAAAACAAAGCAAAGACATCACTTTGCTGACAAAGGTCCACATAGGCAAAGCTATGGGCTTTCCAGTAGGTACAGATGTGCGAGTTAGACCATAAAGAAGGCAGAATACTGAAGAACCGATGCTTTCAAATTGTGGTGCTGGAGAAGACTTTTGAGAGTCCCTTGGACAACAAGGATATCAAACCAGTCCACCCTAAGGGAAATCAATTCCGAATACTCATTGGGAGGACTGATGCTGAAGCTGAAGCTCCAATATTTTGGTCACCTGGAGCGAATAGCTGACTCATTGGAAAAGACCCTGATGCTGGCAAAGATTGAAAGCAAAAGGAGAAGAGGGTGGTAGAGGATGAAAAGTTTGGATGTCATCACCAATTCAATGGACATGAACTTGGGTGAACTGCAGAAGATGGTAAGGGACAGGGAGGCCTGGCGTGCTGCAGTCCATGGGGTCACAAAGAGTCAGACACAACTTAGCAACTGAACAACAACACAACAATGTAGATGGACCTAGAGATTATCATACTAAGTAAAATAAGTCAGAGAAAAAATATCGTATGATATCACTTTTATGTGGACTCTAAAAAAAGATATAAATGAACTTATTTACAAAACAGAAACAGACTCACAGACCTAGAAAACAAACTTATACTTACCAAATGAAAGTGGGGGGAGGGATAAATTAGGCGTATGGGTTTAATAGATACACACGACTGCATATAAAGTAGATAAACAATAAGAACCTACTACATAGCCAGGGAACTATATTCAATATCTTGCAATAGCCTATAATGGAGAAAAGTCTGAAAAAATACATACATGTACATGTAAAACTGAATTACTTTCCTGTACACTTGAAACTAACACAACACTATAAATCAATTCTACTCCAATAAAAAAAGTCATAAGAAAAGACATCACTTGTCACAAGGGAATTCCAATGAAATGAAAAAAATAAAGTACCATTACAAACCTATTGTGTTGTTTGTTTCTTAGTCTTGTCTGACTCTTTGAGACCCTAAGGGCTGCAGCATGCCAGGCATCCCTGTCCTTCATTATCTCCCAGAGTTGCTCAAATTCACACCCACTGAGTCAATGATGCTAACCCACCATCTCATCCTCTGTCACCCCCTTCTCCTCCTGACCTCAATCTTTCCCACCATCAGGGTCTTTTCCAATGAGTCGGCTCTTCACATCAAGTGGCCAAAGTATTGGAGCTTTAGCTTCAGCATCAGTACTTCCAATGAATATTTGAGTTGATTTCCTTTAGGATTGATTGGTTTGATCTTCTTGCTCTTCAAGGGATTCTCAGCACCTATTAGAATGGCTAAAATCCAAAAAACTGGCAGCCCCAAATGCTAGTCAGGTGCAACAGGAATGCATTCAGTATTTATGGGACTACAAATGGTAAAATCACTTGGGAAGACAGTTCAGCAATTTCTTTCAAAACTAAACATAAGACCCAGCAATTGTGCTCCTAGGTATTTACTGAATTGTGTTCAAAATATAAGTCCACACAAAAATCTGCAAGTGAATGTTTATAGTGCTTTCATTCACAGGCCCAAAGCTGGAAACAACCAAGATGCACTTCAATAGATGGATGGATAAACAAACTAAAGCAGTACTTGGAGGAGGGAGAGAAGCGGGTGAGTGTGAGATCTCCACTACTACATAAGAGGTCAAAGCCACACCTTTTGCAAGTCAGTGGTTTTACTGGAATCTGCAGGATATCTGTCCTATTAGAAAGCTGAGCACAATCAGCCTATATCTGGAATGCACTTGGCACTTCCTGGAAAGTAGTGGGGACAGACTACATGTTAGAATGCTTTCCCTTTCCACAGATCCCATAAATCAGAGGGAGGGGCTTGTTGCCCTCCTGAGGTGATGTCTAAGAGTTGTTGGGTTCATGTTCTCTATCTTATCTTTCCATCTGCAGCAGGTGGGCAGAATAGCCAAAGTCTGACTTGGAGGGTACCAAAAGATACAACACATAGTTCAGTTCAGCTCACCCAACACTTGTTGATACCTTCTGTGTTACCAAACTAGTCTTAAGAGTATCTTTCTCCCTGTCCAAGGTCATATTGCGGATTTTTAAGGACTCAAATGTAGGTTGATTGAAGTGAACTAAAGGCCCTCACTGAATGCAACTTTCTTATTAGGGAGAATTAAGACATTAGTTGGAGAAGGAAATGGCAATCCACTCCAGTATTCTTGCCTGGAGAACTCTATGGACAGAAGAGCCTGGCATGCTACATACAGTCCAAGGGGCTGCAAAGAGTCAGACATGACTTAGTGACTGAATAACAACAACAAGACATTAGTATCCACTGTCAGGAGCCAGGAGGACTCAGGTTTCAGGGAAGATGGGATGGAGGCATTAGGATTTGGCAAGAGAAAAGTTTAGAGCTCAAAGGTGAGATGTGTAAACTTAAGGCTGGAGGGCTCCTTAGAGGCAACGGGTGGGCTTCAGATAGAATGTGGATTTCTGAAACTAGTAAGGTTAGAGGTAGTCACACAGTCTAAATGAAAGACCACTGGGTAGAGAGTAGACACAGGACTCATGTGTCTACTCTCTACCCAGTGGTCTTTTATTTAGACTGTGTGACTACCTCTAATCTTACTTCCTGAGGTGTAAATAACCTCTCAAATGGCCTCTTAGGATGTGATAGAGGAGTGCAAAATGCCTTGAGATGAGAAGAGTAAGAGAACTGTGATACATGAACTCAGTGATAGAGAAAAGATGACATGCCTGAGTCTGAGAAAGGGAAGATTAGAACATTCGGGGAAGCAGCAGGTTCACTGGGGAGGTGAGCAAGTAGTGCCCAAAAAGGTCTTAGGGGATCACTCGTGGAACAGGCAGGAGGGAAATGAGCCTTAAAGGCACAGGTGCAGCTAGCCTGCCACAATGACTTGACTTTCTAGTTTGCTCAGGCACATCTTCATCTCTAGTGACAGACAACTTGAGGCTTCAGTAAGGCATTCATTACACATCAGTTCAGGTTAGATGCTTTTTATTCCATTCTGGCCAAAACTGATTTGATATTTTTCTGATGTAAATTAGGTTGGAGTACTTTGGGAAGCCAATTCTGTCATCCAAGTTCAGTTTTCAACACTCATATTAGTTTCTGTCACTGGTAGATCTAACGTGACTGGTTGAGCATGCACCATCATAAAATTGATAAAATAGACTATTTTCCCTGAAAAAGGAAAGAGCAAGAAGCCATATTATAATTCACTGAGTTGATATGTCTATACAGTTATATCTACTAGGGACATGTATAACATATTCAGATGAATTGTGGGATATAAAGGTCCTTGGAAGACATGCTGCCTGTAGCTCTTTACAGAAAGACCTGTCTTCTCAATCAGCTATGATAGCTTGTCCAAATCATACTAACTCACTGGGAATTTCTTATAAGGAGTCTTATATCCTAAGACAAAGAATTGATTACCAGATGTGAGATGAGTGGTCACAGTGTAGATCAAAGACCACTGAAAAGAAAGTGGAGATCGCTGACCCAGACAGACAGCAAGTTTCTTTTGTAAACTTGAGCAAGTGCCCTCCTCTCTCTGCACTGCCTGCCTCTTCACACAACTGCAGGGATGAAGGAGATGCAGGGGAGAAGTAGGTTTCAGCTCTCATTCCTCCTTCAGTGATTTGATAGCAGTTCCTGAAAGTGGATGCAGCCATCACTTCCAAAGCTGGTGACAAGAGTGTCCTGATCATCTCTATCAGCTAAGACTAGAAGAGAACAGATTTGATTGTCCTGGACTATATCATTTTCATGGGGTCAGCCCGTGATCTCCACACAGAAGGTGGATTTGTTATTTATGGGCTTGGTGAGCTATACAAATCTAGGTTGGAATTCTGCCTTCTTACAAGCTGTGTGACTAACTCAATCTTCTGAGCTCTATAAAGTAGGAATGAATATTGTACAGACTCCTGAGGGCCACTGTGTAAATGAGACAACTATATAAAGGGGCTTCTGCATGCTCAGTTGCTCCGCCGTGCCCAACTCTTGTGGCCCCATGGACTGTAGCCACCAGGCTCCTCTGTCCATGGGATTTCCCAGGCAAGAATACCAGAGTGGGTTGTCATTTCCTTCTCCAGGGGATCTTGCTGACCCAAAGACAGAACCCAGATCTCCTGCCCCTCCTGCATTGGCACTCATTACCACTGAGCCTCCTGGGAAGCCGTAAAGTGGCTTACATATTATAAATGTTATTAATGATGAAGATACTATTACTTTTATTAACACCAGTACACGCTCTCCAAACTTCTTTTCAAAACATATCTTCAGGGCTTGATATACCATGCTGGGTATGAGGCTAAGTACTAGGATGCAATGAAGCCTTCAAATGCCTAGTGAAAGTGAAGGAGCCCAAAGTCTAAGTGAACAATTTCCCAAAGTGCGTTAGGAGAAGCTGGAAGGGGTATAAGTCAAAAGAAGGGAAGAGAGTTCAGCTTTGCTGTAGAGATCAGGAAACACGTCATGCAGTTGGAACTGCAGCTCTGAAGGGAGAGTTCACCATATGTGTAAAGAATAAACACATTTTAGCCAGAGGTGACAACAAAGGTCAGCAGCCTGGACCTGCTTTGGTCACTGAGGGGCACTTAAGTCAGGAATCTGGGGGCATGACTTGCATGGTGGGCCGTGGAATAAACTCGAGGAAGATGAAATTATTTCAGTCCATACATCCCTCTGTTCCCTCCAGACAGAGGTAGTTTTACCCAAAGCAAAGGAAGCTTATGATTTAGGCCCTGGGAGGGGTCTAGCAATCTCTGCACACTGTCACATGTTTCTGTGAAATTTGAAAAATCAGATATTTGAACCACAAATGGTTGAGATTACTAACTTCCCACTCCAATTTCCCTCTGTCACTTGCCTGTTGTTTGGGTGGTGCTAGAGTAGCTGTGACAGTTTCTTTTGGATCCAGCTCAGGAGAAGGTGACTTCCGAGCACATTTAGTTTAGGTCTAGTGGGATATGTTTAGGGAAGGCGCCATTGTCTCCCTGCATAGTCACCGCTAGCCATCTGGTGGGAGAACGCAATCCAGGTACACTGCTGCTGCTCTGCCCGCTCACCTGGACCCACAACAGTGAAGGCGAGGCTACCTGCACAGACACGGGCTTCAGGGGCCTGGCACTGGGAGTATGCAAACAGGGGAGGAGGAATAAGGTTTCAGATACAGAGCCAGAAGCCAATTCAGGAAAACTTCTTTATCGGATGTGTAAAATTCTAAGTGGAGAGTTTGGTTTTCAACGACACCTTGTCAAGATGGTCAGGAATGCAATTACAGTTATACCATACACGTTCTTCCCTTTTCTGAATGAAATTGTGTGGAATAGAATTTAACTGAATGCCTTGGTTATAGGACACAGCCTGAAGCAGCACAACAAGCAGTGAGGACATCTGTGTGAAGTCATATATTTTATGTATTCTAACTATAATAAAAAAAACATCTTTTTCAACCAACTGTGCTAGAAGGCTGAATTATCTTCCTAAGATAGCTACAAAAAATATTACAAAATTGTCATCAATATGAAGAGGTATTGAGTAGACAGGCATAAACTGAAGGAAAAAGTATTCAAGAGGTGTGTCAGTTAATAAAAATAATGTCACTTTATGTGTCATATTTTTAAAATTTGTAGATTAGATCTCTTTCCTCATTCTAAATAAATTCTCACTTTTGTATCTAATTTTATACTTAAGCTTTTCTTTTTCTTAAAGAAGACTGTTCAATTGTATAAGGTTCAGATGCCCTAAGACCTAGACTGGCTCCTGTCCACAGGATGAGTCTTTCTGCAAGCATCCCCTTCCCCAGAAGAAGCTGTTGAAAATCTTCATAGCCTTTTCACTATGAAAATCTTAAAAAAACAAAAAACAAACAAAAAACCCCACAAGGCTCCCTTCTGCCTCCCTATGGTCTCCAATTTCCCCTCTCCTTTCCAATTCATTCCTTGATTCTCCATTCCTCTGCTCTAGCCCTTCCCCGTCACGCTGGCTTGTTTTTCTTCTCTGCTTTCTCTCATGCTATGGCCTGTCAACCAGAGAGGAGCAGAAACTTCATGCAGGTCTCCAACAGGACTCCACAAATACTCAACATTTCCTGAGCACCACCTTATTCAGTCTACAGGTGTTTCTCCTTCTATAGGTCTGTGGCAGACACCCGTTCCTCAGCCTCTCCTTCCTCGCAAAGAGAACCTTATCCTATAGGCAGCAGCAGGCTCGGGGAAGACTGGCATTTTCACCTCCCTGGGGTGAGTAGTTTAAGTTGATCAGGTCCCCAGTCGTCTCTGATAGATGTGGGTATGTGACCCAATGTGACCAGCAAGAGTAAGGGGACATCTACTGAAGGGCTTTCTCTTTCATAACAAAAGAAAGAATACTGCATGAGAAAGGTCCCCTTGGCTACCCCTGTCCTACTGCCTGCCTGGGATATTATTTAGGAATATGTTGCTTAAAACTGCGGTCATCATCTTGTCACTCTTAGTGAAAGGCCAGGAGGACTGCAAGGTGTAGACACAGAGCCCTGATGCTGCTAATCCTCTGAGTTAACCCTAAAATCACTTATCTTCAGACTTCTTGTATTTTTTGTAGACAAGAAACATCCTTGCAGATTTAAGCTACCTTTACTGTTTGCTGTTGTTACTTGCTGCCAGAAGTCATCCTAATTGATATAAGTACACAATACAGTTTATACCAGACCACAGTCACTTTCAGCTTGGCCTAGTTCTCTATGGTCCTCTGTCTGGAAGACCTATTATTCTTATTTAGCAGACTGCTTATGCTGGTGATGCAGCTAGGAAACACTTTGCTGAAATGTTGCCAGGGCATGCTGTTCCTTGTGTTTCTGGCCACTTCCTTTAGCCTCTAGCAAGGTTTTACAATAGATAAGTTTAGGCTTAAGAAGATTCTAAAAGTAGAGAGAAAAGACATTGTAGCTTTACTAAAATGGGCCTTTTTGTTAATGTCCTAAATCCAAGTTGAGTGCAAGTCCAGTAACCTGGAGTTGTTCAAGGTCAGAAAGTTTGAATTCTCTACCCAACTAAAGTTAGACATAAAGAGGAAGAAGAATCAGAAAGAGATAATAGCAGGGCACAAGATAAGCCCATTGTCATAGGCCTCTTTCCATCACCCTCTCATAAATATTCCCTAACGGAAGGGATTATCACGGCCATTGGGAATATATATCTAGGATGAAGCTTGGGGTCAAGGAGAGATTATTGTTGCTGCTTTTGCAAATGAGGCCACTGATTTGAAATGATTTAAGGTGAGAAAGTTGAACTTTAGGCCAGAGGGATGAACATAACAAGGAATTTTGGGTTCTTGAGTGCCCATGGAAGTTCCTAGAAGCAAACAGACTAGAAACTACTGAGTTCAGAAGGGACGTCTGTGGCTAAAGAAAGTCCCAATCTGGCTGTCCACAGTCTATAAGCCTAATTTCTAAGCAATCCTTCCCTTGACCTTAGAATTTGTCACATCAGGAAGTGGACTGCTGAAGCTATGCATCCCCCACAGGAGCACATATCACCCCCCCAGGACCCATGTCAGGAGTGGCCATGGATGAAACTGGAACAGGAGTACTGTCCCAGGTAGTATAATCAAGGAACGTTAAGTTGGCTGGCCAAAGATTAATTCCATGTTTTGTTGAGTAGCAGGATACACCAATCCTAGGGACCACTGGGCAATGTTTCCTTTCTCTTCTTTCTAAATGAAAGTGTTATGATTACTAACCCATTCCTTCTTCACTATTGAGTAATGGTCTGGTTTGGGAATTAAAAAAAAAAAAATAACTGTCTCTTGGCAAAGGCAGTTAATGAAATTTCTGCGCCAGGGACCCTCATTTGCATGGGCTTCTTCCAAGGCTGTGTGTTCTTGGTTTCATGGGACTGAAACAACATAGCAGATGGAGGCATGGAGCACTGTCTAGGCTTTTACTCTCTATAGACAGGTGTGATCTTGATGCTTCAGGCAGTGTCAGTGGACTATCAGCTCTACCTCTATATCTGCCTGGCCCCTAGGAACACTTTGCCTCTTCTGGACCGCTTTTCAGTATCAGAACTGTGATGGGTAATTGTATGTGTCAACTTGCCTAGGCCATGATACCTAGACTTGGATCAAACATTAGGCTAAATGTCTGTGAAGGTATTTTTAGATGAGGTTAACATTGAAATCAGTAGACTTCCAGTAAAGCAGCTTACCTAAGATAATGTGGGTGGGTCTGACACAATTATAGTTGAAGGCTTTAGGAGAAAAAAGACAGTGATCCCTCCAGGTCTGCCTCTAGACTGCTTCAGGCTCCAGTCTCCAGTATCAACTCCTTCCTGAGTCTCTAGCCTGCCAGCTTACCATACAGATTTTATACTTGTTAGCCTCTACAGTTGCATGAGAAAATCCATTAAAGTTCATCTTTCTCCCTCCATACACACACACACACACACACACACACACATCCTATTGGTTCTGTTTATAAAACAAGAGCCCACAATTAGTCCAAAGAGAAATACCTGATTGAGAGGCTAAGAGTCTGCTCTTGGAGGCCAAGACAACCAAGGATTCACCATCACCCCAGGGGCTGGCAGGCATAGGGAGTGCCAAGGACCAGGTTGAATTGGCTTCTGTGGGAGCCGCAACTTGGACATGCGTCCTGAGAGATCGAAGGCCTGGAATTCTCTTGGAGTTCATCTCACAGCAGAAAGACCTGTTTGAGTAAGAAAATGTAGATAGTGTTATAACTGTGGTATTACAAATAAGAAAGCAAACTGTAAACTTGACAAAAAAATTTCTGGGCTTTAGGATATAGTTCATGCTATACATGGCAGTCTAGACAGACAAAAAACCCATGGCTCCCCCATGATATAATTGAACCCCGAAGTGCACCAACCCCAAATCCTGCCTTGACCTGTTTCTATGCAAGAGTAACATTTCTCTTATTTTTAAAGCCAACTGGAGTTGAGTTACTATTTCCTGCATTTACAATCATCTTAACTGATAAAGTATGTAGTTTAAATTCAATATATCAAGGTTCTTGTCAGCTTGTTTTCTTCAAGCTATACCATTAAGGAATTTTACAATATTCACTCAGTAGGTTTAGCTAAATTAAAGTCATTATTTCATTGCTGCAACATTTATGATGTTAAGATTGCTTTATAACTTGCAGATTTGAAAGCATATGCAATTTCTCTACATCTTGATAATGTTTGGTATAGTGTTCATAGTTTATTTCACACACCATTCTTTTGGACTTTGAATAAGTAATACACCAATTGTCATTTTTATTAGTACATCAAATTACTATATGCTTTAATACTCATTGAAATATAAAAACATTCTTTATTTTTTGAAAAAAAAATACAGCATCTCTATTTTCAACTTAAAAAGGTAATCTAGAGAAAGAAAGTAGGCTTCATCATTGTTTCTGTAAATACACTCACTGTAAGACTGCATATTGTGAGAGATTTAAGCAATGTGCTGTGAATCTAATTATCAATTTCTTTTAACGTTCCTGTGAAATGCAAGCAGCCAGATTCTGCAAAAGTTTTGTGCTTCCAGATAATCTGAGACAGAAATAGGGAGCTGAAGACTAGAGGCGACCTGAAGAAGCATGTATGTGTGCTCACTCAGTCATATCCAACACTGCGATCCTATGGATTGTAACTCGCCAGGCTCCTCTGTCCATGGGATTCTCCAGGCAAGAATGCTGGAGTGGGTTGCCAATTCCTCCTCCAGAGGATCTTCCTGACCTAGGGATCAAACCTGCATCTAATGTGTCTCCTGCATTGCGGATTCTTTATCATTGAGCCACCTGGGAAGCCCAATCTGAAGGAAGCAGGAAAGCAAATGGCTTTTCCTATAATCACAGCTGAACTTTTAAGACTTGGTTCAGATTCCCCAGGAATTATGAAATCCAGGCCCATGTCTGACTAAACTAGACAGGAAAGGTGGTGTGTCAGTCGCCTCCCTGAGAATTGCCAGCAATGGGAATCCCTGCCTCAACAGCATCCTGTTCTAGGGTTATATCCCCTGACAGTCAAGAGGCTCTCCCACCTCATGTGTCCTTGAAGTTTCTTCCTTCTTCACTAACATCTATTGTTGTCTTCCTTTGTTTTGCCCAACCCCAGCCTCAGTAAGGGGCAATAAAAATGATTCCAAAACCCTCCATTATTTGTTTTTCTAAGGTCATTCTTGTTTCAACAGCTTGACGGCCTTAGGACTATTGAGTCACTTCTGTTGACACCTGTACCCTAAGTTACTCATCCAAGGCTCAAAACTATCAATGACATCAAAATGCATATGACGTCTGCCCTTCACTTTTGCTCCTACTTCTGTTGGAGTTCCATTTCTTGTTCCATTTCTTCCTATTCCAGCTTTGAAACACATCATCCTCTGAGTTTCTTCTCAGAGTAAATTATGTCTATGTTCTCAGTCACAGTTTGCATGACCAGGGAGTAGTTAGTCAAGGTGTTACAAAGAAATGTCAACTGCATCACTGTCAAGAGGCCTCCCCAGGGAACTTAGTCTGTTCAGTTAACCATAGTCCAGGGACTGATCTTGTTTCATAGGTTCAGGTGCCTGATTTTACTGAACTCTCCAAAGGAGAGCTGCCTCTTAGGAAAGACTCATATTATTCTAACTCTTGTAGGGCCTGAAGTAGACACAGAGGGCCAATTTTACAGTTTAAAAAAAAAAGCCAAAAACACTCACCCTATGCTATGACATTTCCATTGGCATCTCTCCCCAAAAGAGATAAACATAAGAATCCTTACATATGTATGACAAAACCACAATATTGTAAAGTAATTAGCCTCCAATTAAAATAAATAAATTAAAAAAATAAAAATATCTTTTAAAAATTAAAAAAAAAAGAAGAGAGAATGAGAAAGCAAACGCAAAATGTTAAAACTGTGAAATACAATGAAGGACATGTGGGAGTTCTTTGTGCTATTTTCAAAATCATTCTGTACATTTGAAAGTATTTAATAATAATTTTTAAACAAGCACCACGTAACAATGGGAGGTTTTATGTTTGTTTCATTCTGTTTTTTTGCCTATGATATGGATTCCAAATGCTAGCTAATATTAAGAATTATGTGAAAAGCCTAAATGTAAGTTCTCAGTCTCGGCTCCAATCTACTGAACTAGAATCTTCAGAGAATGGTCTGGGAATCTCAGGTGTCTGTTATGATGTTTTGAAAACATTACCTGATGACTGTGACAATTTTTTAAAGAATAATTGAAATAAGACAAAATGAAAAAAAATAAAAAAGATAAATGTAAGAATCCAAATTTAAAGTTGCTGGTGGATATGAAATCAAGATTAAAAACTCTTATAACATGTTGCCAAGTCTCTTTCCAGGAGGATAGTTTGTACCAACTTATGATCTCACTGCTGTGTACCAGTGCCCGTTTTAATACGCTCTTGCCAACACTGGTCATCACCGAAAAAGTTTTAGTTAATCTGCAGGCTAGCATCCATTCTCATTGTCTTAGTTGTCACTGAATGACATTCTGAAATGCTCTTTCCATCTTTTAGGTGTGTTAACAGTACCTAAACACAGTTAACAGTACCATGTCATACACAGTTTTAATGAAGAGGTTGTTTAAGTCTTTGTGAGGCTCCATCATAAGGCAACTGGATAGAAATGACCTTCAGAGCTTTATTCAAGGGAGAGTTCACTGGGCATCTCTAAAGCTGAACTTGGAAAGAAACTCTTTGCCAGGGAACAATATGAAAATACTTTCGGTTCTGATTCTGAAGCTCTCAGTTGTAATCCTTCCCAAACCACATGCATATCCTGAGCTGAAAATATTAGAGTACTGAACTTCCCTTGAGTCAGCTTTCATACATCCATAAGAACTTCAGTGACAGCATATGAGTCACTTCACTTCTATTAGCTGTTATCATAAAAAGGTGAAATCAGGGCTTGAGAATAGAAAAGAACGAGGAAGGAAGGAGGTTTTTATGATGAAGACTTTGGAGAGTAAAAAAAAGCTAAAGGAGGTCAACCGGGGCTCAGAGCTACACTCTGACGTGTGTTTGGGAGAGAGAGAGCTGAGTTGCACAGATCTCTAAGAGGATATTGATGGATGTGCTTGTGCTTAAGGTTCAGTTCCTAGGACCACAAGAAGACCAAGGGGATGAAAGTCAAGAAGTCTGAGTCATCTCATCAAAAACAAATTAAATGTTTAGATTGAATATCAAATGGAAAAAAATATGTCTATGACAAAGCAAAATGAATTTCCAGGCATTCTTTGATGCCCCAAGGAAGGGTAATATTACTTTTTCCATGACACATAAATTAATTGTATAGTACCAGTTACTGTTAATTTGAAATGTATTAAACACAGCTGATATTCTTTTAATTGGATTGAGTTGGATTTATTTTGTACTGATGAATGTAAAAGTTTTTAAGGGTTATGTGATGTTGATCTCTCAAATCTATTCTTCCTGTGGTGTTAAGATTCTCAACCACACAGTTTTTTTTTTCCCTTATAAAATTTTTTGGAGAAAGGGATCCATATTGTGAGAGTGATGCTGAGATTACCATGGTTTTCTTCCTCCTGACATGGTCTCATTTCTACAAGGATCACACAGTTAGAATCCAGTTACCATGACACAAGGGTGTATTTCCACTTTTCACTATGGAGCCTGTAGAAGCCATTGGATCCACAGCTGCTTGCAGAAGAGACCTCTTGGGTGAATAGTTGGGGACTTTATCTTGCCTTCCAATCATTTGACTTGCTCAGTTTCCTCAGTTCATTACTGTTCTGGCTAAATGTCAATTTCCTAACATCTGTCTCTATGTCCACCTCCCTCCACCTACACATGCACACACCCTCGTGTCTGAGTCATTTCACAGCCATTTCAACAGAGCACTCTCTGGGACCATTAACTCTTCCCTGTCCCATCCTGCCTCATCCATCCATACCCTCAGTCAGCCTTCCTGTCTGGATTCTCAGATCCCAAGCCACTGAGCATCACTGAAAGTCCTGGCAATAAAGGGACAAGTCAATTAGGCAGAGTGATAAAGTTCATGAGCTTAAGAATCAAACTGATAATGGCTTCAGTTTTTTAAAAAATGAATGCTTATTAGTTATGGGACCTTGGGAAGTCACTTAACCTGTAAGAATTTCAGTTTCCTCATCCATCAAATAGATACAATTAAAGCATCTACTTAGTATGTAAAGCTAAGTGTTGGGCATAGAGTTGGTAATCAACAAACACTAAATGTGTTTGTTGCCCCATGATGAGGATGATGAAGTAGGCACTCTACTAGGAACTGTGTTATCTCATTTAATCTTCACAACAATTCTTTGAAGGCAATGGTGTCTCCATTTTATATATGGGGAAGATGAGGTGCCCGGGGTAAATGAAGAAAGGTTATTTTGTTAGGCAGAGTCACTTGATCACAATTGTAGGACCCTGAAGCACATTTCCTTTCTTCCATACCACACTGTGACCTCAGTGCATATTTAAAAAGAAATAGGAACTCTGTAAAATTAGTATTCACTGAGATAAATACCAGGCTATGCTGCCTGCTTTCTTTGAATCATCTCATTAAAGCCTCACTGAACACCTCTCTATTAACACAAGTACTAATTATACATATAACTTTAGAGAACCCATTCATGACTCCAACAAGAGGTATAGGCTCAAGGCAAAATCACTTGTCTTTTCAACCAGGGGAAAGTTCTATGACTTTGGGTGCCACTTGACTCTTCTGCATGCTAAATAAACACATGCAAAACACAACACAGGTGCTGGCAACCAGACTCTGTAATTCCTAATTCCGTTTTATTTCACAGTTTCTCTGCCAGCTTATTTTGCTTTGTTTTCCCATCCCCCTCAAGTTGGAACACTTTGAGTTACTGTCACACAGATGCCAGTGATTCAGTGATAAGACTGTGCAATTAGAATGAAATTAACAGTGCGTCAACAGTGATGCATAATGGAAGGATTATTGGTGTATTCTGGTAGTTATTGTACTTTATTACATTGTGGGATTCAAATAAACTCATAAATATTGAATGGTATACTATATATATATATATTCCTTTTAGATAAAGAACAGAGATTCTCCATAGATGAGATTTACGTACCTGCTTAGGAACACACTATAGTGGAGCTTTATACAGTGCCATGACCAACTCACAGCGAAGCCTCAGAGAGTCAGGGAGACTGCTCTCCTGAGTTCATGATTATTCTAACAGAATGCAGGTGGGGGGGGGGGTCTTAGGCAATGCTAAGCTGGGGTATTGAAATGCAAGGAGACAAAAGTCCATTTGCAAGAGGGACTGGGGAATCCTTGTGGGAAAGTACAAATCCCAAGGGAAAGAGGAGCTCAGTTCCACCAGCTTCATCGTGCTACAAGGCTCTGTTACTAGAGCTGGGCCTGAGCACAGCATGGTGTCCTGCCCCTGGATGTCTTGAGCTTAGCTTTACCCCCATGCATTCATGTCTGGTTTTAGGGAGAGAGGACACTGCTGGCAAATGCTGAAAGTGCTAGATTGCTAAAGTGAAACAAAACACAAAATCCAAGCCGTGTAGCCCCTTTAGGACAATGTACTGCCACTGAGCTGTAGATGTGCTCCCGCACGTCCGTCCGTCCAGTCTCCCAGGATGGTGCAAGGTGGGAGCAGTGGATTATGGGAAGTAGAAGCATGCCTGGCAGGAAGTGTCGATGGTTTAGAGGTGATTTAGGTCTGAACAAGGCAGTAGTATTCATTGGACTTGGGGATGCACAGTTGAAAGGGAACTTAACTGCAGTGGCTAACGGAGCTTGCCTGTGAGCACTTGTGTGGGCCCTGCTGGTACTCCCAAGAAGGGTCTCAGGGACTTTACAGGAGGCTGTAGCTAGGAAAGAAAGATTCTGGGAAATACAGGTTATCACTGTAACCATGATTCCATGGGTAAGTGGCCAAGTGAGGCCTGACTGCCTCAGGCCCCAGGGAACTACGCTACATGATAGTATTACACATAAGTGTGTGTCACCCCACAAAATGAATAAAAGACTTGAAACTGTAAAACGGTTAGAAGAAAATACAGGGAAAAGCTTCATGATATGGTATTTGGCAAGGATTTCTTGGGTATGATACCAAACACATGAACAACAAAAATAAATAAATTGGACTACATCAAAATTAAAAACTTCTGTGCAGGGCTTCCCTGGTGACTCAGTGGTAAAGAATCCACCTGCCAATGCAGGAGACATGGGTTCAGTCCCTGGTCTGGGGAGATCCCACATGCCACGGAGCAACTAAGCCTGTGAGCCACAACTACTGAGCTTGTGTTCTAGAGCCTGGGAGCTGCAGCCACTGAGCCTGCATGCCCTAGAGCTGGTGCTCTGCAGCACGAGAAGCCACCGCAGTGAGAAGCCCATGGACTGCAACAAAGAGTAACCACCATTCACCACAGCTAAAGAAAGCCCACACAACAGTGAAGACCCTGCAGAGCCAAAAATAAACAAACATTTAAAAAAGAACCAACTTCTGTGCATCAGAGGACAAAATTAACAGAATTAAAAGGCAACTGAGAAATGGGAGAAAATATCTGCAAATCATATAATTAATAAGGGGTTAATATCCAGAACATATAAAGAACACATATAACTCAGTAACAACAACAACAACAAACATCTCAAATAAAAAATGGGCAAGAGATATGCATAGACATTTTTTCCAAAAATATACAGACCAAAGAGCATATACGAAGATACTCAGCATCACTAACCATTAGGAAAACCAAATGAGATATCACCTTACATTCATTAGGATGGCTACTATATTAAAACAAGAAAGAAAGAAGTGTTGGCTAGGTTATGAAGAAATTGGAATACTTGTATGCAGTTGTAAAAGTAAAATGGTGCAGCTACTATGAAGAACAGTACAGTGGTTCCTCAGAAAACTAAAAATGGAATTACCACCTGATCCAGAAATTCCAGTTCTGGGTATGTACCCCCAAAGAACTGAAAGCAAGGTATTGAAGAGCTCTCTGAACACCAATGTTCATTATTCACAATAGCCCAAAACAACCAAGGTGAGAGGTCCACAGATGAATGAAAGAATAGTGTGTGTACGTACATATGACGGGATATCATTCAGCCTTGAAATGGAAGGAAATTCTGGCAACATGGATGAACCCTGACTACATGATGCTAAATGACAACCAGTCGCAAAAGGACAAAATACTGTATGATTCCAATTACATGATATGTCTAGAGTGGTCAGATTCAAAGAGAGAGAAAGTAGAATGGTAATTTCCAGGTGCTGGGTGCAGACAGAAATGGGAAGTTGCCCAATAGGCATAGAGTTTCAGTCTGGAAAGATGAAAAAGGTCTGGAAATTTGTTGTACAACAGTATAAACAGACTTAACAATACTGAATTATACACTTAAAAATGATTAAGATGGTACATTATATATGTTACATATATTTTATCACAATTTTAAAAAAAGTTATGTGCCAAGTTGAGGGCATTCTTTAGAAACTAAGCTTCTTCACAGCTGCCTGAGGGGTGAGACATCTGCCCCTTCCCCAACCCTACCCTACTTTTTCATAAATGCCCAGCTTGGTCTCTAGAAGTCTAGTTAAGGGAGCGTGGATGGTTTAGAGCAGTGCTTCCCAGCTTGGGGACATGGACAATGTCTGGAAACATTTTGGTCATCACAACTAGGGATATGCCAGTAATGATGCTAAACATCCTTCAATGCTTAGACAGTCTCCCAGGATGAAAAGTGATCTCCGAAACATCACTAGTGCTGAGGCTGAGACATCTTGGTTTAGAGCAAGCCCATCCCTCCTATAGGGAAAACATTCCCCCTGGTGAAGGGTAACTGACTCTTGTCACAGGCATGTACCCATACCCACAGGTATGCGGGTATCTATAGATAACTGGGACTCTCTGTCCTTTCTCCTACAAGATTTCAGCCAGATTTTAACATACCTTAGAAAGATGTGTCCAAATCACAATCTCTTTTTGTCCTCGGTGATTATGCCCCAGATTGGCCACCATCTTTCACCAATCTTTAGAGAGTTGAAGCCTGAGAAGAATAAAAGGAAACAGCCATTACCTCCGCAGACCTGCTGTGAATCTGTCCTGACCACGTGTGACAATTTCATCCACACATCCAGATTGCTTGGTCACACACTCGGCTTCTAAATGATTGTCCAGAAGGAAGCTGGGTTGAATTATTTGGCTATTTGATTCACAATGGCAAGTATTAGTGGAACTACAGCAACAAAAAAGCTGTTTTCCCTGGCTAATGTGCGAATTCTCAAAACCACATGATTAAATCTGTCAGGCAGATACATTCCTGCTCTTTAGGGATTCACTTTTAGGTGGAAACCAGGGGATGGTGTTTGCACTGGGATAGACTGTTTCCCACTTGAGTGACAATGCAGCAATCCGGGACCCAGAAATAAGATGTCCCTTTCCTTTTTCCTGTTGTAAGGTAATTATAAGTGTAGTAACTTACACACTGATTTAAAAATTACACATCTTTAGATGGTTAGAGCTAGAAGGCAACTTCTCTTTTTTTATAGACATAGCATAGAGGCCCAGAGAGGGGAGTCATTTGCTAGAGAGGGAAGTCATCTGCCTAAAAGTCACACAGCTAGCAGAGGGGGAGGACTTTCTACCCTCAGGCCACTGCATTCTAAGGCATTGGTTCTCCTACTGGTCTACTCACTGAGAAGTTCTGGGTAAGTCAGTATTAAATGACAGGGCTGGTACAGTGTGTGCTACATTTAAGTGCCCAGTATGTGGTTTAATACTAGCTAGAATTTCCCTAAATAAACTCAGTAAAGTCAGAAGCAACGTTTTCTCCCTTGGACTATCATGCACTGCTGGGCACCACTTTTTCCCTAACTTTTTATCAGGAATGTTTCACATAGCATGTTTTAATTGTCTCCTATCTACTCCATCTGTGAGGGAAGTCCCCAGAGGAAGATAGGCACTGGGGACAGTATAGAACTTTAGTAGAATACTGTCCCACGCTGGTCAAGTTGTCGTCAGACATTTTCCTGGTTAAGTCCAGGGTGGCACTGTCCCCAGTTTCTTTGACATTTAAGAGCTACGATGTCCCCGAAGCCTGGTAAGTCCTTGAGCAATCAGCCATCAGTGCTGCAGTGCTGGAAGCTATGCCATTCAGGGGCCACAGTCAGACTTCCTGACACTTCATTAAGGGCACTCTCTGCATCAGCTAACCATCAGCTGATGCCTTGTGACATGTCCACTTAATACGACTCTGCAGACATGGGAGCCTGAGACCCCTCCAGAGACCCAGAGAAGGTGACGCACTTACACAGCTTTCCCTCCCTTCAGCGGGGCTGCGTCAAGCGATAGCCGGGTTGCACTGTCAATTTGTGCCCATTTGCAAGCAGAGCAGGTGAAAATGGAACTGGTTCTCTTCTACCTTCCCATCACTGAGGAAGGGGCTTAGGGAGTTGAGGAGCTGACACTGTGGAGGGGATGTTGCCAATATTGTTACCCTGGTTGGGAAAGACTTCTCTGGAGCAGTCTGTTGTAATAAAACACTGGCTGGCATGATTGGTGCTTACAGAAACAAAGCAGGATGAGCAAGCAAGCCAGCTTCTAGATGAAAAGAACAGAGGTGTCTCTTAGCTCTGAGCCATTGCTATGTTGACAGCATTCCCAGAGGATGGGTGAAAAGGGAGGAAAATTACAGGGGCACAGGTCCAAGTGTGCTCAGGGTCTCTAGACCCCCTAACTAAGATATTCAGCAACACTGAGGAATAAATCAAGGTATCTGTCCTCCCAGAACATGTAGGACAGGGTGAGTGGCTAAGGTCAGGTTGGAGGCTGGGGAGTACACTGCATGAGGATACGCTCTTGTCTCTCACAGAAGGGATCACTCGAATCTGTCAGGCAGAGCAGATGCCAGAGACGGAAGAGAGGAGACCGAAGGCCATAACCCCAGAATAAAGACTAGTTCTGTCTGGTCGATAATCCAGGGAGCAAGAGACTTGGATGCAAATGAAAGAACTTCAATTTTAATTTATCTGCAGTGATGAGCCCAAAGAAGAATCGGGGGGCAGGGGGATGGGGTTGGTGTTCTGAAGATTGTGGTTAGGAAGGATGAGTCAGATTTCAAGATGGGCGTGGCTAGCAGAAGTCACTGGCGCTTCTAAACCCTTTTGGGAGGAAAGTTAGAAATCTACTATAGCCAGGCAGGTGAGAGGAGGTCAGGGTCTGGAATGAGACAATGAGACATGGCAGAGAGACTGCAAGAAAGGAGTCAGATGAGGGAAGGACAGAGTGGACAAAAATACCAGGTGTCTGTTTATCAGCAAAGGTAGAGATGCACAGTGTTTTCCCAAGGGCAAGAATCCTGCTGGTCAGATGGGAAACAGACTTGCCTCTCTGCTGGTCCCAAAAGCCAGTGTGGGTGAGAGTGAGGACACAGTGGCAAGGCCAGCTTCCACCCTGGCCGCCTCGTTCCTCCAAATACAGAAAATGCAAGTGCCGATTTGCAGGGGACATACCTGCTGGCCCCTCTCCTCAAGGATGCAGGCAAGAGAAAGGTGAGGTGATCAGAAAGGCAAGGATGCTGTGAAGCAGGGGCCGTAGTTGCCATGTTTACTGCTAGTTCTGGTGGCCTGCCAGAGGCTGGGGCAGGTGCTCGTGGCATGAACATGTTGGTGGATGGACGGGTAAATGAATCCTGAGCTCTGTCCCAGCACATTCACACGTGCATCTCCTCCCAAAGACTCTGAGGAAACGAAACGGATCTGGGCTAGATCCTGAGCATGAGGGTTTTCAAAGGCTCCTTAGGGGATTTGAATGCTCATGTGGCTTTTCATGGACACCGCACTTCCCTCAGCAGCCTATCAGACACAGCTCACTGGAATCAGTCTGCACTCTAGACTCATTTTCTGAAGAAAAGAGGCTGGCCCCCCAGGGGTAGGGGCTGGTCATTTTCCTGGGAATGACTGAGCTTTCTCACCAGTCCCAGCGCATGCTACTCTATGACTACCTGGGAAAGTAAAAACTCAAATTGCTGAGTATTTTCCTGACCCCACAAGGCGGGAAGGTGTTCCCAAAGCACTGGCAGGTGTAAACCAGAGATAAGTAGGCAGGTTTTTATCTTTACTGTAGCTGCACTGGAGCTGGGTGTATTCCACAGTTCAAGGTAGCATAGCCTTTGGAAGATAAAAAACTCTCTATTTTTAGAAGAACCCTTCATATTACAATGCTTGTGTATGAAGTGACAGCTTCACCAGCTATAGGGATTAGTATAAATAATCTGAGACATAGCACCACGCTATGACACCTACACACATACCCTTCCAGGGCCCAGGGGTGAAGGACGTGCAAAAACAGGGATCCAGCGGATAGAGGTGCATGTGTGAAGCTGTGTTATGGAAATTGTGATGGAGCTGAATGTTCCCTTTGGCTGTATGTCTAAACTGACACATTTTGTGTGTGTGTGTGTTTGTGTCACCAACACCTGGAAATAAAATCTGATCACATGGAGTGAGATAGTCTTGGCCAGGTGAACGTGCTGCTGCTCAGGGCTGGTAGAGACCGGCTTCTCAGCTGTGCTGAACATTAGAATCACCCAACGAGCCTTCAATAACCCTCATGCTCAGGACACAGCCCAGATCCATTCCCTCAGAATCTTCAGGAGGAGACCCAGATATTACTCCTTTTTTTGAAGCTCCCCAGGTGATTATAACAAAAAACCAAGTTTGAGACTCTCTGAGAAAGGGTTTTGAGATTCAAAGGAGTGGTCTGATTTAGGGATTTCATGACTCCAAACAGAAATCAAGGCTTTACTGCCAGTGGAGACAGTTTACGATATAAAAAGAGAAAAAGAGGAAGTGACACTGGTTGAATACTTTCTATGAGAGGCAGTGACAGAGTAGTATCTGAGAGCACGGCCTCCAAGACCAAACATTTTATCATCAAAACATGGTTTTAATACTCACCAACTGTGTGATCTTTGGCAACTTGCTTAAATACTCTGCTGTATTTCTCTGCACAGTCCCCAAGTATTCCTATATTTATCCCATGTCAAGCATTGAGGAAGTTCAGGAGGAGCTGGTAAGAGGCCTGCTCAAAAGTGTCATGAGCCCTAATGGGCCCAAAGGCATGAGAACAAAAATTAGGACACATGGATGAGAAGTCCAAGCACTCTTGTGGGAACTACCTTGGAAGTCAGAGACATGGGGTCTTGTACCTGAATAAAGGTTTGATTGAACTAGAATGATTGCCTGTGCTGAACGCCTGAAATGCATGGAGGTCCAGAGAAATTGTGTGAAGCTATAAAATAGGGTTTCATCAGGAAATGCATCCAATTTGCGACTGTACAATCCATACATATAAGTTTGGCACATAGAAGGTTCCCACCCGTCCCTCTCAACTCTCAATAGTTCTTTATACTACAAACACGGTAAGTTCAAACTCTATGGCTTGTGTCATTGTAAATCTCTCCTAATGGCCATTGGGTTTCTATTAGTTAATCCCCTGGCAACCAGTATACTTTAGTGTAGGTAAACACAGAGCCCCTCTTCAAGAGCAGCATGCAGATCTGAACCCATGGGTGTAGTCCACAGACTAGCAGGGAAGGTGCTCCCCTACATCCCTGTTCCTGGGAGGCTACTGAGATCCTGGCTGCTGCTGAAAGATAGTCTGTGTACATTCTGATTTCAAGAGCTGTCCCATTCTCCAGGAGAAGTTACTGATCAGTGAACATGGAGTAGAGGAGAAAGTCACTCCAGTGAAAAGAGGGAAGAGGAAGGAGCATTTGCTAACGTGACTAGTGTGCATGCACATGCAAACTGGAGATGACTCAGTATGAGAGAGGTACGGAGCCATCCCCAAGTGTCCCAGCACACTCACAGGTTGCTGTAGTTGTTCAGTCGCCCAGTCGTGTCTGACTGTGACCCCATGGATTGCAGCACGCCAGGCCTCTCTGTTTCTCACCATCTCCCAAAGTTTGCCCAAGTTCATGTCCATTGCATCGTTGATGCCATCCAGCCATCTCATCCTCTAACACCCTCTTCTCCTTCTGCCCTCAATCTTTCCCAGCATCAGGGACTTTTCCAATGAGTCAGTTGTTCAAATCAGGTGACCAAAATACTGGAGCTTCAGCTTCAGCACCAGTCCTTCCAATGAGTATTCAGGGTTGATTTCCTTAAGACTGATTGTTTTGATCTTCTTGCTGTCTAAGGGACTCTCAAGAGTCTTTTCCAGCACCAAAGTTCAAAGGCATCAATTCTTTGGTGCTCCGCCTTCTTTACAGTCCAGCTCTCACAACTGTACAAGACCACTGGGAAGACCATAGCCTTGACTGTACATACCTTTGTCAGCAGAGTAATGTCTCTATTTTTCAACATACTGTCTAGGTTAGTCATAGCTTTCCTGCCAAGAAGCAATTGTCTTCTGATTTCATGGCTGCAGTCACCATCCACAGTGATTTTAGAGCCCAAGAAGAGAAAATCTGACACTATTTCCACGTTTTCCCTTCTATTTGCCATGAAGCAATGGGGCTGGATGCCATGATCTTAGGTTTCTTAATATTTAGTTTTAAGCTGACTCTTTCACTCTCCTCCTTTACCCTCATCAAGAAGCTCTTTAGTTCCTCTTCACTTTCTGCAATTAGGGTGTTATTATCTGCATATCTGAGGTTGTTGATATTTCTCCCGCAAATCTTGATTCCAGCTTGTAACTCATCCAGCCCAGCATTTCTCATGATGCGCTCAGCATATAGATAAACAAACAGGGTGACAGCAGACAGCCGTGTCATACTCCTTTCTCAATCTTAAACCAATCAGTTGTTTCACAGAGGGTTCTAACTGTTGCTTCTTGACCTGCATACAGGTTTCTCAGGAGACAGGTAAGATGGTCTGGTATTCCCATCTCTTTAAGAGCTTTCCAAAGTTTATTAAGATCCACACAGTCAAAGGCTTTGGTGTAGTAGATGAAACAGAGATAGATGTCTCTCTGGAATTTCCTAGCTTTCTCTGTGATATAGTGTATGTTGGTAATTTGATCTCTGGTTCCTCTTCCTTTTCTAAACCCAGCTTGGACATCTGGAAGTCCTTAGTTAGCATAATGCTGAAGCTTAGAATGCAAGATTTTAAGCATGACCTTACTAGCATGGGAGATGAGTGCAATTGTCTGGTGGTTTGAACATTCTTTAGTACTGCCCTTCTTGGGGATTGGGATGAGGATTGACATTTTCCAGTCCTGTGGCCACTGCTGGGTCTTCCAGATTTGCTGACATAATGAATGCAACACCTTGATGGCATCATCCTTTAGTGTTCTGAACAGTTCTACTGGAATTCCGTCATATATACTAGTTTTATTAACAGCAGTGCTTCCTAAGGCCCACATGACTTCACTCTTCAGAATGTCTGGCTCTGGGTGGCTGACCACACCATCATAACAATCTGGTTTATTTGGATCTTTTTATATAGGTCTTCTGTGTATTCTTTGTATCTTTCTTGATCTCTTCAGCACCTACTAGGTCTCTACCGTTTATGTCCTTTACAGTGTCCATCTTTGGGCAAAATGTTCCCTTGATATCTCCAATTTTCCTGAAGAGATCTCTAGTCTTTCTCCTTCTGTTGTTTTCTTCTAGTTTAATACACTGTTCATTGAAGAAGGCCTTCTTATCTCTCCGTGCCTTTCTTTGAAGATCTGCATTTAGTTGGATGTACCTTTCCCTTTCTCCCTTGCTTTTCACTTCTCTTCTTTATTTAGCTATTTTTAAGTCCTCCTCAGGTAACCACTATGCCTTCTGGCTTTTCTTTTTTTTGGGGGACGGTTTTGTCCACTGCCTCCTGTACAGTATCATGGACCTCCTTCCATAGTTCTTCGGGCACTCTGTCTACCAGATCTAATCCCTTGAATCTGTTTGTTACTTCCATTTGCACATTCATAGGGGATCTGATTTAAGTCATACCTGGCTGACCTAGCGGTTTTCCCCACTTTCTTAGTCTAAGCCTGAATTTTGCTATGAGAAGCTGATGATCTGAGTCATAGTCAGCTCCAGGTCTGTTTTTGCATCAGACTAAAATGAAACAGCAGGCTGTAAGGCTGAATAAAAAGAAGTCTTCAGAGACCTAAACTGAATGTCATCTTATAAACTACGTGACCTTGACCTTGCTATGCAAACTCTCTGAGCCTCATTTGTAAAGTGAAGATATAATAATAGTATCTGCCTCCTAGAATGACTTTGTAAGGATTAAACGAGATGACATTTGTTAAAGAACTCAAACAGTGCCTGGCCCCCAGATAGTCAATATTCAATTGTCCCTAGCATTTCAATATATCTATTTATTCTCCTCATACTAATTGGACTGTTTAATTTTTTCACAGTCATTACATTGTTCAGTTATCACTATAGAAGCAGGTGGGTGACAGTCATCATTTCTAATATACAGATGGAGAACCTAAGACTCAGAGAGTCTCAAGGATTCTCATCCAGCTCTCACTGTGTGTCAGCAGTGAGGCTATGCCTCTTTCTTTTCCCCACTTTTCCTGTTTTCCCTTGTCCTCCCGCTACAGGGATTCAACCTTGGAAGACTTGAATGTCTAAGACCTTTGTTTCCATTTAGGGGAAAAGATTCATTTCAGATCATCTTTTTCTTCTTTAAGAGATGACGCTCCTAACAAATAATAACATGATAAAGAGAGGATGTAGTTCACAGTAATAAATAGCTTATTTTATGAACTGTTTTCACATATTGAATATTTACTGTGTGCCAAGTCATGTGCTCACTGATTTACCACGATTACCTCATGTAAGACCTGTGCAGTAGGGCTTGACAGCTATAGAATGTAGGTCCTTTATTCTCTCTAGCCCTTTATTTTGGTAGCAGCATTCCCATTTTCTGGTGGAAGTCACACTCTTTCCTATTTTCAGCCATGTGATACATGTGGAGTTGATGTATCCTTAGCTCCAAAGGGTCATGTGATCCAGACCTGAACAATCAGAACATCATCTTTCTCTAGTCATGGTGAATGACTGAGGGATGGGTATTTGACCCAAAGACAATGATTTACAATGAGATGCTTGCCAAGCTTGCTCAGAGAGGTGCGAGCATCTGTTCTCTCCCATCGGACATTGTTAACTTGGGACGACATACATATAAATGGAGCTGCTGGGGACAGCTGTGGGAAGCTTGAGAATGGAGTCTACAGGGAGGAACATAGACCCAAGAGATGGGGAACAAATGGGTCCAGATCAACTCATCTGAATTCCTAGATTCAACTCTGCCTGAGGCTAGCCCTACCTCAGAGCGTTTGGAGTCAAGATATTCCTATGTATGTGTAAAAATGAAAGTTTCTCAGTCATGTCCAACTCTTTGTGACCCCATGGACAATAGCCTGCCAGGCCCCTGCGCCCATGGAACTCTCAAGACAAGAATACTGGAGTGGGTTGCCATTCCCTTCTTCAAGGGATCTTCCTGAGCCAGGGATTGAACCTAGGTCTCCTGCACTGCAGGCAGATTCTTTACCGTCTGAGCTACCAGGAAGCTGTGTATGTTTGTGTGTGTATGTGTATGTATTTATATATTTTGCCAAATTAAGTTGGGTTTTCTGACTCAAAGAGAGATTTTACCTATTGAATTTATTACTTTCACTTTGCACATGAAGAAACAGGCTCAAAGAGTATAAGCAACTGAATTAAGTCCACACTGCTCAGAGGCTACACAGAAAGGATTCAAACCCAGGTCTGTCCAACTCCCAAGTCTTTACCATCCTATCTCCTTTCTTAAAGAGAGGAAGAAGTTGTAGTACTCTACAGACCACTGAGGTAGCCAAGATACCAGATACTGCTGCCTTTAAGACTAGTTTGCTCTCAGAAAGGTGGCTTACATTCTTCCCAGGAGTGGTCAGATGAGCTGAAATCTCTAAGTATAAAGATACCTACCTCTTACCTTGGTGATTTGAGTGCATTCAAACTTGGCCTATAAACAGATATTTAATAAAACCTAAATATTAAGTTACTAATTTGCAATGGGGAAAAAAGCTAGTAAGCAGAATGTCAATATGATTGTCATGTTCTCTCCTTGTAAATGAACAACTGAGAAATCAAGCGCTTGTACGTTTGGTTGGCCACAAAAAAATCAGAGCAAGAAGAATGTGATGATGTGCCTGCTCATGTTCCTCAACATGAGTGCTGATGGATGCTAACTGCATCAGAACCAGCCCAGTATCCTCTTAACAAGGCAGATTTCTGGGCCATATCCTGCATTTACTGAATCTTAACATGTACATTTAATCATCTTTACTACAGTTTGAGAATCCCCACAACTGCAATAGCAAAGGCAGGGGCAGAGAGCCTGACAGGAGACCCTCTCCCATAGTCAGAATGTCAGTGGATGCAATCCATCCTGAATATGGGCCATAAGCTAAATGTGAATTAAGCACATACATAAGCTTGCCCTGCTTCTGTTGGTAACCTTAATCACGCCCCTCCTTCAGATTAGACTTGAGTGGAATTAACCATGAGCAGTTCAAAGTAATATAATTATCTCCAGCTTCAAACACTACTGCTAAAAAAATACAAATCTGTCACCCTGATACTGAACAGAAGGAGATTATAAAGTTATAGCAGTGGGTGTGACTTGGTCCTACTGATCTAACTGATTATTTGGGTAAAAACTGTGGAAAACCTTTTTTTATTAAAAGTCTTGGTAAACTACAAGGTTGGATGCCAAGTGATTTATAGCAGTTAAATAACAAAAACTCTGAAAAATCTTCTGAGTTATTTCAAGGGAAAGAATGCTAACTTTTATTTGATGGTTGTAGAAAGAAGATTTTCATTACACTTACTTGTGTGTAGGGGAAACTATAACTACAAATGACACTTGAAATACAGCTTTACTTAACTGAGAAAAGACACATCAATAAATAAGCTTTAATGACCTACTAGGTACCTACAGCTATAGGAAGGGCACAGGGCTGTGTTTGTGGGAATAAGGCTGCTGCTTTCTGTCTTGCCTCCAGTGTGATAACACAGAGAGTTCCACTGACTTGCTCCTCAGTGAAACTAGTAAAAAATAATTAAAAACAACAATTTAAAACCTCTGGAAATGGTCTTACATATAAATGGCAAATGAAGAAACATATACACAAGAACAGCAAGGAGAGCAAACCAATCAATCCTAAAGGAAATCAACCGTCAATATTCATTGGAAGGACTGATGCTGAAGTTAAAGCTTGAATAGTTGGTCCACTTGATGCAAAGAGCTGACTCATTGGAAAAGACCCTGATACTGGGAAAGATTACAGGCAGGAGGAGAAGTGGGTGGCAGAAGATGAGATGGTTGGATGGCATCACCCACTCAATGGATATGAGTTTGAGCAAACTCTGGGAGATAGTGAAGGACAGGAAAGACTGGTATGCCGAAGTCCATAGGGTCACAGAGAGTCGGAAACAACTTGTCAACTGAACGACAACAAATACACAAGAAAATCTATAAAAATTTGATGAGAAAGACTAGACTATATAGTATCTGAACAAAAACATTCCTCCCTCCCCACCTCCTAGCTTAGAAAGGTGGCACAGACTCCATTCTTGACTGCTGCCCTCAAGAACACAGGGAGCCCACATCTGCTCCCTCCCAGTTAGGGGTCTTTTTTTCCTGGGAGGAGCAAGGCTTCAGCATTTCTCATTATGTTCCAAGCTAGTTGTTGCTGACGCTAAGTCCCAGCACAATGCAGTTGAGAGGTAGGGACGCCACTCTTCCTTCTAGACCTTGTTTGTGGAATAGAGGCTCTATCTTGGGCACACCATGTTGAGAATACTGATGCCCTCCACACTCTTGCCGGCACATGAGGTGGTGGTTCCATGGCAGGAGAGGCAAACTGAGAGGACCTCAGGATACTTCTCTCCTCTCTACCCCCACCACGCACACCCACACACAGTGAGCATTCAGGTCCCAGACAGAGTGTCACTCAGACAGCAGCTCATCATTGTCCCCACCCTCCAGCTCCAGAGCCCTGGCTGGGGGTGTATGCTTGAGAAGGAGAAGCAGACCAGCAGAACAGCTCCTAATATCTCCACAGAGTAACTGACTTCATCTGCAACAGAAAGTAGAGACATTCAAAGGTGCACTCAAGAAGAGAGGAGGTTATAATGAAAGGCAACTGGGAGGAGATACAGCCTGGACTTTAGGCTGGCTAGTTCATAGTAGAAAATCATGGAATAAAAAAGTTGAGAGGGGACTTCCCTGGGGTCAGAACAAATATCAAACACCAACCTCAGAAACTATTTCTTCAGTGAAGCCCCCATTTGACTGGATTCATTTGTAGAGCAATTTATGCCCAGAGCATTGTCAAAAATGACAGAGCAGTCAATGGCATGTATATATGTGGACATGATTAGGGAAAGGAAGAAAGAGAGCCCACCCCAACCACTGTCACCCCAGGGTGACTGGGCTCACCTAAAACCATGCCTCTCTTAGGAGCAACACCAGAGGTTTCACACTGGCTGGGGAAGGCAGTGGGGAACAGACTCCAATACAGCGATCCAGCCAGTCACTAAAATATAAACAAGCAAGTAACAGTGACAAGCCCCAGAGGAGGGAGGCCAGTACCCATAGGTGCTACACTGGGGATAAAGAGGGAAAAAAGCAGACAACACAAACAGCTTGTGAGAGAACACGTCAGATTTACCAGGAAAAGACTTCAAAATAGACATTCTAAATATGATCACAGAACTAAAGGAAATCATGGTTAAAGAAGTGAAGGGGGATAAAGTGACAGTGCTACATCAAATAGAGCATATCAGTAAAGAAACATAAGAAAAAAACGGAAAAACACCAAGTGGAAATTATAGAGTGGAAAAGTACAAATAACTGATTTTTTTTTATCACTAGAAGGTTGCAACAGTAGATTTTAACTGGCAGAAGAAAAAATCAGCAAATTTGAAGGAGCAGCAATAGAGATAAATAAGCCAAAGAACAGTGAATAGAGAATGATAAAAAGTGAACAAGACCCTTTGACAAACATGGGATACCATCAAGTGCATCAGCATGACATAAAAGGAATAAAAGAAGGAGAGGAGGGAAAGGAATCGAAAAAATATTCAAAGAGTAATCGTGAAAACTTTCCACATTAAAAAAAAATTATCTACATATCTGGGAAGCTCAATGAACTACAAGTACAGTACAATAAAAGCAGAGATCTGCAGAGACACATCATGGTCTCTGAAAATTCTGAAAATCAACAACAAGGAGAAGATCCTGAAAACACCTAGAAAAATGACTCACCACTTACAAAAAGAACACAATAATATGAATAGCTGACTCATCAGCAGAAACAATGGAGACCAGAGACAGTGCTTAGCATTCAAAATTCTCAGTATAACACCATCAATCAAGAATCCTATATTCAGCAAAGCTATCATTCAAAAATGAAGTTGAAATAAAGACATTTCTAAAAGTGAGAGAATCATTGCTAGCAGGACCACCTGATCAGTCAGTTCAGTTCAGCCGCTCAGTCATGTCTGACTCTTTGAGACCCCATGAATCGCAGCATGCCAGGCCTCCCTGTCCTTCACCATCTCCTGGAGTTTACTCAAACTCATGTCCATCGAGTCAGTGATGCCATCCAGCCATCTCATCCTCTGTCGTCCCCTTCTCCTCCTGTCCCCAATCCCTCCCAGCATCAGTGTCTCTTCCAACGAGTCAACTCTTCGCATGAGGTGGCCAGAGTACTGGAGTTTCAGCTTTAGCATCAGTCTTTCCAATGAACACTCAGGGTTGATCTCCTTTAGGAAGGACTGGTTAGATTTCCTTGCAGTCCAAGGGACTCTCAAGAGTCTTCTCCAACACCACAGTTCAAAAGCATCAGTTTTTCGGCACTCAGCTTTGATAAGGAATAACTAAATGATGTTCTCTAGGCTGCAGGGATGTGACCCTATATAGTAATTCAAGTCCATGATAAAACAAAGAGCAAAGGTATGAAAAACAGTATAAATGTATATTTTCTCTTTATCTGATAGCTGTTTTAAAAAACAACTATGTGATAATATGTAAATAGCATAATGCTGGGCCTATAACATATAGAAGTGTAACATATGTGTAATACAGTAAACTATCAAATAGGCCTGGGTGTAGTGTGAATATAGATAAAGATACTATGAATCATAGAGGATGTCCTTGTTTTCAACAGTGTTAAGATTTTCCCACATTCTGTGAAAACTTTATCTTTATGTCATATTATTCAACAAAATGTACTTTAAAGAATCAATATAAAAAACAAAACTGAGAGATGACTAGAGCAAATTATAGATGACTACTTGTTCTCTCTGTGAGAAAATACGAAGCACAAAATCAAATGAAGAAATCAGAGGAAAAAAGATTCATAAGTCAGAAACAGAAAATTTTAAAACTTCTATACGTTGAAAGTAGGAAGAATATTTGTAACAGTAAATCAATATGAAGGTAATACATCTGTAGGAAAAAGGCGAGAGTTCACTAAAGAAGCACCATAAGTGGTCAACTTATATACAAAAGAAAAGTTCAAGTTCACTGTAATCAAGAACATGAACATTAAGCCCATTGTATATCATTTTTGCTTATTACCCAAGTAAGATGTTTTCCATAGCAAAGTACAGAACACCTGAATAAGTGGAGCATAGGACACTTACTGCCTCATACTAGAGGCTGGTCTGGAACCGGCTCCTCGTGGTTAACGTGGGGCCTCACCAGCTGTCTGGAGCCTGCTTCCCACCTCTCTCCCTGCACACTTTCCCATCCTCCAGGCATGCCCAGTCACTCTCTGAGGGCAGCAGCTCTTTCTTGACATCCTCTTCCACTTCAAGAACTGGGGAAAAAATGGACAGTTTTCTCTTCTGTGTCTCTCCTAATCAAAGAGGAACCCATTTCCTGGACGCTCTCAAGGAGATGTCCCTTCAGGTTTACTGGCCAGAATTGTGTGATATGCCCATGACTAACCTAGTGCCTGGAAAGTGATACGCAATTATCACTACTGGCTTAAACTAGCTAAGATTTATCCCCTGAATCTGAATTAAATCTTATAGGCTGCTAGAACTAAAGAGCCTCTTGATGAAAGTGAAAGAGGAGAGTCAAAGAGTTGGCTTAAACCTCAACATTCAGAAAACTAAGATCATGGCATCCGGTCCCATCACTTCATGGCAAATAGATGGGGAAACAGTGGAAACAGTGGCTGACTTTATTTTTCTGGGCTCCAAAATCACTGCAGATAGTGATTGCAGCCATGAAATTAAAAGACACTTACTCCTTAGAAGGAAAGTGATGACCAACATAGACAACATATTAAAAAGCAGAGACATCACTTTGTCAACAAAAGTCCATCTAGTCAAGGCTATGGTTTTTCCAGTAGTCATGTATGGATGTGAGAGTTGGACTATAAAGAAAGCTGAGTACAGAAGAATTGATGCTTTTGAACTGTGGTGTTGGAGAAGACTCTTGAGAGTCCCTTGGATTGCAAGGAGATCCAACCAGTCCATCCTGAAGGAGATCAGTCCTGGGTGTTCATTGGAAGGACTGATGTTGAAGCTGAAACTCCAACACTTTGGCCACTTGATGCGAAGAGCTGACTCATTTGAAAAGACCCTGATTCTGGGAAAGATTGAGGGCAGGAGGAGAAGGGGACGACAGAGGATGAGATGGTTGGATGGCATCACCGACACAATGGACATGGGTTTGGGTAAACTCCGGGAGCTGGTGATGGACAGGGAGGCCTGGCGTGCTGCGGTTCATGGGGTTACAAACAGTCAGACATGACTGAGCAACTGAACTGAACTGAGGCTGCTAGTATGGTATAAACTAATGCACACTTCCCAGGCAAAATATCAAAAGTATTTGAACTACATGTACCAGTTAACCCCCAATTCCACTTCTCCCAGAAGAAATAATCTTGGGCAGGCTCATAACTACATATACCAATTAACCCACACCAGAGGAAATACTCTTGAATGGGCTCATAGACATAGCTAGAAGGCTGTTCATCACTTAGGAGACTATAAGAATAAAGAAAGTTGGGAACAAGTCACATGTACAAAAATAAGACGTAAGTTAAATAGCTAAGCATATCATTACAAGGTGGAATACTATGGAGCCATCAAAATTATGTTTTATATCTAATGATTAACATTTATATGGACATATATTCATGTTCTATTAAGTGAGGAAATGAGGCTAAAATATCATCCCATCTTTTTAATGTATATGTAAAAGCCTGGAAGGGAGTATCTTAACAGTGAGCTAGCATAAGTTATGTGATTATAGGAAATTTAGCTTTTTTACTGTACTTTAGGGAAATTTCCAACATTTGCTAAAACAAATGTTATTTTTATAATTAAAATGGAGATAACTTTTAAAATGGAAAATATTTAATTTTGCTACATTCTTTCTTTCCTTTTTCAGATGTGATGAATGGTCTGATAACTACATTAGTCTGGGTGTTTTCACTTTTGCCTCCATGCAGAAAAGATGGGTCTGGCTTGGAGTTGCCTTGCTCCTGGGCCAGGAGGAGCCTGCAGGGGCACAAGATTCCAGCAGAGCACCCTGTGCCCAAGAGTAGGGATGACTCAGGCTCCTTCCAAGCCTGGGGTGCACTATCATCTCCTCAGCTGATTCTCTCTCCCTTGTTCAGTTCTTAAAATCAAATAGCAAAGTGGCTTTACCTTACTTTTAAGTGGAAATTTAACTGGGTACATGTAGCTTATTCTGAGAACCAGCTGGAAGCAACAGAAAGGAGCTGAGGGGAGGAATCTACAGAGGTGTCAAGCGAGTTTGCTTTATCATTAAATAGTACAAACCTCTGTGCCTCTGTCTCCCTCCTTTTCTGTGAAGTTTGGAACCAACATTTCAGTAATTGCAGAATCTCAATCTCTCTCTCTATTTGGGAGAGTTTCAATCACAACCACAATGAGAGCTTACAGCCACTGCACACTGACTCTGTGCCACCTTGCTAAATTCTTTGCACATTTTATCGCATCTAATACACATGACTACCTTGGGAAGGTGATGCTATTTTTATGCACTTTTCACTAAAAAAGAAGCTGGTAACTTTTTTTTTTTCTTTTGGTAACTTTTTTCAGGTCACAGGGCTAATAAGTAGCAGAGGTCAGACAGTATCCTTATCTGTCAGGCTTGGAAGCAGAAATTGTCCACCTCTTAAGAATGTTGCTCATTAAACTCAGGGAGAAGGGATTTAAGGTCATGATATGAAGATGAAGAGCAGGGTCAGAGAAGGTATCTGTGACCTAGTTACCTCTCCAGGGAGGTATGCATAAGATGAGAGCTGGTTGTGAAATATTGAGCCTTTATGTTAGGGATGGGAGAGGTGTGTTCAACTGTGTGCATGACAGTGTGTGTGTGGGTGGGTGTAAGAGCACTAGGCCTGTTTCACTTGAGTGAGGTACTGGTGTTTCAATTGACCTTGGATCTTGGGAGAAGTAAATTAAATTGCAGTGACATTTTTCAAATTCTGTGGACAATTTCTCATTTTAAATATCCATTTTCTAGCCCTTGGTCCTTGATTCATAGAACTGTGGACTGTGACCCTGTAATCATAGGTTTTCCCATGTGCTCCTTTAAACACACACACACACACACACACACACACACACGATCACTAATAAACCAGGACTTGTCACTTTACATTGTTTGGGTACAGGAAGGGTGAATTTATAAACATTAGTGAGGTCTGGACATGGGTGGGCTCTGTCTGATTTCCTGGGCTCATTACCGTATGGTAGAGATTTCCCTCAAAGGTTTTCACTTTAAATGCTAAGCTTAGAGGCAAATTAAGCATGAAAGTCACCATGACCACAATCCATACAACAGCTTTTGTGGAACACCTACTGTAAAACGGAAACAGAAATGATGTTAAGGATGTCCTTTTCATATGTTATCTCTCTCTCTGTAGATAAAAGGATATAGTGTGTGTATACATATATATAAACACATACACACATATACATATAGATACATGTATATATACTATATGCAGCATATATATATATATATATATATATATCCTTATTTATATTGATATATCCTCACATATTATACATATAATACATATGACCTTTTTAGATACTATATATCCCTGAACTTCTGAGCTTCTCTGTATGGCTATTAACTTACTGTTCTACAAGTATAACTTGCAGAAATGTCTTTCTAGATTCCCTAAAAAATTCTGGAAGCTGGTTTAGGTAGCATTTACAGGTGAGCTATAATAAACCTTTATATTTTTGGATGGAAACTTTTTCATTCATTGTTTCACAATAGCTACTTAGGGGCTAAGTCCTTAATTATCATGACTTTTACTATTAGAAGACCTTGTTCTAACTGTTGTCAAATGTCCACAACACACTTAACATCTCCAGGGCTCACTGTGTTCTACTAGGCATAGTTTCTGCTGTGAAGGAGCAACTGTCTGTCATCGCTGTTACATTTACTTTACTTTCAGTCCTGAAAGTCAACAAAATATGCTAAGATACTGTATTCCTAATTTCATCCCACAATTTCCAATTTTTTAATAAAGAAAAAGCTTGGAAAAGTAGTTCTCTAAGGAGGAAGAGCCAATAAATGTGTGAAAAAGTTCAAAGATATGTAAATTAAAGGAAGGCGAGATACCATCTCTATCTTTCAAGTTGGCAAGTTTTTAAAGTGACTCTACCACAGCTGGATACCACTGAATGGCTAAGCAGAGCACACACAGCACATTCCACAGTAAGCAGTGGTGAGGAGAAACCAGAATTCACAGGACGAGAGTACAAACTGACTTTGAATTAGACAAGATGCAAAAAAGACCTAAAATACAGTGTGTATTCTAGGATCCCAAACTCCTGCATCTAGAAGTTTTTTATAAGATTGTAATAGCAGTATGTACATATATATATGTTTCAAGATCTTTATCAAAGTGTCACTTAAAATATTTTAAAAATCTAAATAAATTTCAAACAATTGATGAAGCCAACTTTGACACCATACAGCTATTAGTTAGGTAGAATGGAATATTCATAATATTTCACTCAGTGAAAAAGAAAGGGCTACAAAATATTCTGCATGTTAGTATCCCACTTGAATTTATGTAATACTGTGTGTGTGTGTGTGTGTGTGTGTGTGTGTGTGTGTAAAGAGAGGGTGGTGAGGGCAGAGAAAAAGGATGGAAGAACAGATATCAGAATATTACTATGGCTCTCTCCATCTACTGGTCTTAAAAGTGATTTAAGAATTGGCCAAAATATTATTTTGTGGTGTAATTTTCTATGTTAAAATAACCAGTTGTTTGGTGACTTTAGTGATCCAGTCTTTGCTTTTTGGAAAGCTGATATTTAGTTTCCTGCAATTGTAAATCCGGGCACAGGTTCACGCAAGTCCTGACATCAGGGTCTCAGTCAATAATAATATTAAGACTGTCCAGCTCCTTCACTGAAGTCCTTTGTATTAATAAAAGTTAGCTTGTGATAAACACTATATCCTGGACTCAATGCTAAATACCTTATATATAGATAGATAAATTCATATTATCCTTTTGAAGAAGGAATTCAAAGGGCCTGAACTCCATCTCAGGCCTGTCCGTGCTGGCTGTGCTCGACTGCCTCTCCAGTGGACTCTGAACTCTCTGCTTAGTGCCTGTGAGGACGACAATGGAAGGATAAGACCCCCTCCAGACAGAGGAATCCTGAAGATCACATCCAGGCTACTCATTGCCTAAGAGGAAGCATACCGTAATCACAACCTGTCTCCGGACAGGTCATAAACTTTTCTTCGTATCTGTCAAGATGTAATCACAGGCTTATCGATTATTAACTGGTTGGAATGTAACTGCGGGCTTATTGACTATTGACTGTTTAAGACACGTACACATGGGGCAAGTGGTGGGTTAAGACACGTACACATGGGGCAAGTGGTGGGTTTAGACACGTACACATGGGATAGGAGGTGGGTTTAGACACGTAGGCATGGGGTATAAAAGATTTTCACAAATGCTGGACGGTGTCCTTGGCTAAGAGGAGACTCTGCCTTGGGCCCGCCGGTGTAATAAACTGCACTCCACTATCTGCATTGTCCTTCTGAGTGAGTCTGTTTCCCGGAAAGCGTGGCTATAACATTTGGTGCATGGGCCGGGAAACTCTTCACTTTGAGGAGACAGGTCTCATTTGAGGCCACCCTGAGGCTTTGTGGCTTGAATCTCCTAGAGGGGGGAAGGCGCCTCGCCCCTCTGGAAGAATTCAGCCTTTCAAAGCCCGGTTTCTTCGCTTTGGCAGGTAGTGGACCGCAGCAGGGGAACTGAGCGCTCAGGTGAGGAGGAGCCCACCCAGTAGGGTGGAAGAGGGGGCCTGATCACCCCCCTGGGAGGGACCAGAAGGAGCGGGGACCCACAGGAGCCTGGAATAGGCAGGTGGCGATTGCTTGGTACACAGGTTGACGAGCGTGCTGGGGTTTAGGAAGGAAATTTGTGAAGGACCTTTAGGAGGTGTGTCCATGCCGTCTCGGGGAAAATTATTACCAAGGGATCGCCAGGAGATTTTTAGGGTAGGAAACTGGTCCTTGTATGCTCGTATTCTGCCCTCCCCCAGGAGGTGTCCCGTCTGCTGTGAAATTCTTGACCCCCCCGGAATCGTTAGGCTAGAAGGAGGGGGAAACAGAAGTGAGTATGAATTGGCTTTTCTGGAGATGGCCTGGGACATGAGATATTTAACCCATCTGTGTTTTCATCTGCACCTGATCAAGCCCACCAAGGCAGAATGGACTTTAAGGGAGAAACAGTCTCGGACCATGTGATGTTCCGGTTCAGCTGTGCTGACCAGCAGGTGAAGACACGCTGATCCCCCTTCTCCCTCTGGGATATGGCAGGTAAGGCTCTTCTCACCCCAGTTAAGAAGGAGGCAGAATGGCAATTTAAGTGTCACTGAGTGGAAATATCAGAAGTACATAGGGTACTGAGAACTTCGTAGACAGAACGAAAAGGAAAAGTAGAAGAAGGTCTGGTAAGCAAGATGGGGGGAAGTGAATCTAAGGCAACTGTATTTGGAGTGAAAATTTTAAAGAAGGGATTAGGAGGAGACTATGGGATGAAGATGAAGCCTAACTGCCTCCACATACTCTGTGAGGTCGAATGGCCCCCTATGGGAGCAGGATGGCCACCAGAGAACACCGTGAACTTAAAAATAGTGGAAGCAATCTACACAGTAGTCACAGGAGAGCCAGAACACCTGGATCAATATCCATTTATTGACTCACGGCTAGGGTTAGCTTGAGACCCTCCTACTTGGACAAGGTTCTGTATCCAGAAGGGAAAGGGAAAAATATTAAGGGCACAAAAGTTGACTGATGATAAAAAAGGAAATTCTACAGGATTTGGACGGGGATGACCTGACCCCTCCCCCATGCTGGATAATGACACGCCTGCCTCCCAGTGCTTCACCAGGACCGGAGGCCGCCTTAATGCCCGATCCAGGGCCAGGTGAAGTTTCTGCAACACCGCTGCTCCTCCGCCAGCTTTCCCGGAGTTCGGAGTTCGTAGAGCCGCCGTTTGGGCAGGCTCCGATCCCGGTGACAGAAGCCTTTGGCCAACACTTCCAGGATCAGGCTCCACCCGAACCGCCCAAGCTATACCCGCCTCTCCTGGTGAGTACTGACAAGAGTGGGAGGGAGACGTTGGAATTAAGCAGAGACGGCGTTCTGCCAGAGAGCTGGAGGGAACGAAAGAGAACAGACAAGAGACTTATAGTGCAAGCTGCTGCTCTGGGAAAGTCTAACTCGGGCCCTCCAGAAAACCTCATCTGCCCCAGGGACAGGACAGTCTTTCAGCTGGTCCCAAGGGAGGCCCTGGGCCCGTTACAGCCAAACCAGTGTGCGGTGCCGAGCTTTTGGCCACTGGAAGAATGAATGCCCTAAGGCAAGGAAGGAAGAGGAAGCTCCCGCAGTTGTGGGGCTTGCTGACTTGGAAATTAACTAGGGCTGCCAGGGCTCAGAGATATCAGGTCCCTGAGAGCCCACGGTGACCTTAAAAGTGGGGGACCAAAACATTGACTTCATGGTGGATACAGGAGCAGAACTGTTGGTAGTAACAAAACCTGTGGCACCACTGTCCAAAAAGACTACCACTGTTACTGGGGTATCGGGAGAAGAGATGATTAAATCGTTTTGCCAGCCCAGAAAATGTCAGATGAGGGGGGGGGGGCGGGCACCAAGTGATTCATGAATTCCTCTACATTCCTGAGTGCCCAGTACCCCTGTTGGGAAGAGACTTGCTCTCCAAACTAGGAGCACAAGTGACTTTCTCCCCTGAGGAGAGGCCCACCTTCTGGACGGACTCTATTACTTATTTGCCCTCTCTCTCAATACCAACCCAAGATGAGTGGAGGTTGCATGAGCCTCTGAAGGCAGAACCGGGTGGGCCAGAAGAGCATGAGGGAGTTAACTCAATTATTCCCTGAGGTCTGGGTGGAAGACAACACCCCCTCCCCCGAGGCTGGCTAAACATCACGCCCCAGTGATAATGGAACTCAAACCAGGCACCATCCCGGTTAGAGGGTGCCGGTACCCGCTATGGATGGAGGCCTGAGCCGGCATACTGCCTGACATCAATAGATTGAAACAAACAGGCATTCTAGTAGAGTGCCAGTCAGCTTGGAATACGCCAATCCTGCCAGTCAAAAGGGAAGGACAGGACTATAGGCCTGTACAAGATCTCAGGCTAGTCAACCAGGCTACTGTGACTTTACACGCCACTGTTCCAAACCCCTATACCTTGCTTAGCCTCCTCCCGCCGAGGATTAAAGTTTACACTTGCCTAGATCTCAAGGATGCCTTCTGCATACGCCTCGCCCCAGCGTCACAGCCCATCTTTGCCTTTGAATGGGAAGATCCAGTGGGGAGCACCAAACAACAGCTCATCTGGACTCCCCCACAAGGGTTTAAAAACTTCCCAGCCATCTTTGGGGAAGCCTTGGCTTCTGATCTGGACTCATTCCATCCAGAAGAGTATGGATATCAGCTCCTACAATACGGGGATGACCTGCTGCTGGCTGCCTGAGACCAAGGAAAAATGCTGGAAAGGGACAAATGCACTGCTCCAGCTGTTGATGGAAGCAGGTTACCGGGTGTTGAAAAAGAAGGCACAATCTATAAAGAGGAGGTAAGGTATCTGGGGTTTGTTTTAAAGAAGGACTCAAGGTTCCAGACCCTAATTGGGTCCTATATACTGATGGCACTCGCCTGATAAAACAGGGCCAACAGCTCTCGGGTATCCCAAAGCGGAAGGGGCCATCAAGACTGAAAAGAGAGGGTGGGAATTGCCAAGTGGCAAATTATTGGTACCGGAGGAGCTGGCACATACTCTGGTAAGCCAGACACACCAAGCGACTCACCTAGGCCATGCTGCCTGCTCACAGGTTAATGCTGCCTCTTGGATATTCAGACAAAAACCTCCAGGTATTCAACTGAAAGGCACACTGCCCCTTGAACACCTGGGAGTGGACTTGACTGAAATGAAACCTCACCGACACTACCGTTACCTGCTGGTCATGGTACGTGCATTCTTGAGATGGGTACAAGCTTTTCCTACCTGGACTGAAAGAGAATCAGAAGTATCCCGGTGCCTGATTAGGGAAATGGTTCCTAGATTTAGATTTCCTACCAGCATTGGATCAGGCAATGGCCCGGCTTTTGTAGCTGATTTAGTATAACAAGTAAGCAAAACTTTAAACTGCACACTGCATATAGGCCCAGAGTTCTGAGATGGTGGAATGAACCAACTGGACACTTAAAGGGACTCTCCAAGTGGATCAGAGAGACTGACTGCTCCTGAGTGGACTTGCTTCCAATGGCTCTGCTCAGACTCAGGATGACCCCACAGTCCCAAGGCTATTCTCCGCACGAAATTGTGTATGGGAGGCCTCCTCCCATAATAAAACAGGTGTCAACAAATTTGCCTCAGGTAAGGGGGGATAGGATTTCACAGCAGATGGAACTGGGTAAGGTAATAAATCGGGTAACTAAGTTTGTACAAGAAAGGGTGCCGTTCCCCCTTGGGGAACAGATTCATGAGTTTACACTTGGTGACCAAGTATGGGTCAAAGATTAGAAACATGATTTGCTAGCCCTTTGGTGAAAGGGCCCTTATGTTATTCTAACTACCCCTACTGCAGTTAAAGTTGCAGGTATTGTCCCTTGATCCATCACACCAGAGCGAAGAAGGCATACCACGCTGACCCGGAGGACGCCAAGTGGACCACCCAGAAGGACCCCACCGACCCACGGGGAACCAAGATCATTCTGAAGAGGAAGAAGAGAAGGAGATCCCGGACGAGCCCTCTACAGGATGGAGCTGGGTAAACGACTCCTGCTGCTCGGCCTCTTCAACGCAATCCTGAACCTGACCAGTGTTCCTGCACAGGACAACGTCTTCATCTCGTGGACACATTCTTACGCGAACTTCCACAACTCCTCCAACTGTTGGGTATGTGGGGCCATGCCCCTGTCAGTAATGGACGGACTCCCCTTGTGGGTATCGCCACTCCGTTATGGGGACTTTATACCACTGTGTTCCTTCTTAGAGCAACAGAAAGGAACTTTTCTCTCTCTCACCAACCATAACCTTTCTTTGCTCTCCTGGTGTAAGAAGAAGCCATCAATGGGCCAGGGACATAGGGTTACATTTAACATGAACACCAGCCTTATGGAAGTAACAAAGGCTTATGAAAAATAAGAAGGAGAAGGGTTCTCTTACAAAAGGGGGATAAGCCTCCCGGTACCTTGAGCAATACTACCAGGTCTGGGATGAATATTTCTGGATGACTCCTGAGAAAGGACAGTTGATTACCCCTGCTACTATTTGCTGGGAACAAAAAGAACAGAAACTTGTATTTGGAGACCACCCCCTAGACCCAAAAGAATTAAAATATATGGGTTATTTGCCCCCTGAACAATGTAAACAAATCTTGGAAGTTACCTATCACCCCAATCAGTCTGTTCAGTGGCCCGGTTCCGACTGGAAATATAATCCTGGAATCCGCTGGGTAGCCCCCAATGGGACCCAGTGGCTCTGTGGGCTTAACTTATGGCCATGGTTACCAGTTGGCTGGGTGGGGCGTTGCACATTAGGATTTGCTTTCGCCCATGGCAGTATTAAGCCTGGCCTACACCAGCCTCCAGTAAACCTGCCTTATCTGCATGCAAGATGGACACGATCTGTGTTCCAATGGTATGACTATCTAGCTGCCTTGTTTGTACCCTCTGTAGGGACAACGGATATCATGGTTAAGGTAGAGGCCTTAACTAATTTCACTAAACAGGCCCTCTTAGACAGCACAAAAGCCATTCAAGCTTTGAATGAAGAACAAATTCAGATGAGGAAGGCAGTAATTCAAAATAGGATGGCATTAGACATACTCACAGCAGCCCAAGGAGGGACTTGCGCCATAATTAAAGTCGAATGTTGTGTGTACATCCCTGACCTGTCTGGAAATGTATCTACTGCCTTGAAGGATATGCAAAATCAAGTGAAAGCCATGTCTAATGAAAATATTCCCTTTTGGACTTCAGTTCTCTCCTGGGTAAAGGGAGACTGGTGGAAAACCATTGTAACTGTTGTTATAGTAATCTTAATCATACTGCTCTGTGGGCCCTGCTTCCTACAATGCCTTGTGAATTTTGTAACCCAGAGGTTGATAGTATTCTCTCATGTGGGTGACAGGAGGGCTAAGGTACAATATATCTCAATGAGTGATGCTCGTTGTGGAAACTAAGAGCATCAAGAGGGGGGAATGAAGAAGGAATTCATAGGGCCTGAACTCCATCTCAGGCCTGTCCGTGCTGGCTGTGCTCGACTGCCTCTCCAGTGGACTCTGAACTCTCTGCTTAGTGCCTGTGAGGACGACAATGGAAGGATAAGACCCCCTCCAGACAGAGGAATCCTGAAGATCACATCCAGGCTACTCATTGCCTAAGAGGAAGCATACCGTAATCACACCTGTCTCCGGACAGGTCATAAACTTTTTTTCGTATCTGTCAAGATGTAATCACAGGCTTATCGATTATTAACTGGTTGGAATGTAACTGCGGGCTTATTGACTATTGACTGTTTAAGACACGTACACATGGGGCAAGTGGTGGGTTAAGACACGTACACATGGGGCAAGTGGTGGGTTTAGACACGTACACATGGGATAGGAGGTGGGTTTAGACACATAGGCATGGGGTATAAAAGATTTTCACAAATGCTGGACGGGGTCCTTGGCTAAGAGGAGACTCTGCCTTGGGCCCGCCGGCGTAATAAACTGCACTCCACTATCTGCATTGTCCTTCTGAGTGAGTCTGTTTCCCGGAAAGCGTGGCTATAACACTTTCACTATCCCTCTGATCTAGGGGTAATCAATCTCCTTCTTATGAAAACTCCAAGCTTAAGAGAGATTAGGAGGCCTTCCCGGATCACATAGTCTGTGAGTACCAGAGCAGGCACTGAAATCCAGCCCTGCAGCTTCATACCATTCATACCACGTAACCTGTCTATAACACAGCTTCCCATCCAGAAGTCCACTGTTGAACTGCAAGGAAACTTCAGGGCAATCATCTCATTAGCCCTTCAACTTTATTACTCTCCCAAAGCACTAGCTTGCTGCTCTTCTTCTGGCCAACTGAAGGTCAACAGAATATTATAGATAATCTGATAAATACCTAGTGAATGAAGAAAAAGGCGATATGATATGTTTGCCAAAAAGTTTTCAGGTATGTGTTTATAAAAACATGCATACTGGAAACAGGAAAGAGCCCCAATGAAGCTAATGTGTTTTGCATAACTATCATTATTCCTGTATCTTGGAGCAAAGAAAATATTGGTTTATACAATGCTTAAAGAGCCTTAGGGGAGAAATTAGCATGAAAACCATTTGCTTCCTAAATACAAAGATGTAACTCACAAAACATGGCTGAAATAACAGTGGCAGAGTGAAATAAATCTGAGAGTAAACATCTCTGAGATGAGCTGGGAGAAACAGAGGAAACCTAGAAGAGGTAGTCAAATTGTCCTGCGATCTGGTGTGTGGTCCCCTGATGCTTCACTCTTCACTTTGCTGACTTGGCCTGCAGCGAGCTACTATTAAACCAGGCAGGGGCAAACCGTGACCCGGGTGGGCTGCCTACAGACCCAAGGCATGTCACCAGGAGGAAAAAGGAATGCATACTAGACCTAAAATAGTTTGGCAAGACCAAAATGCTGATCATTCTTGAAGCTGGGTCCTTCAGCATTCACAAAACTGGATCCTGTTCCCGGGACCTAGTTTGAAACAATATAAGAAAAGCAGCTCTCTAGCATGCACTCCCTGGCAGATCTATAATCGTTCACTATCCTGAAGTTCAGTTGTATTGTGTTTGTAACAAAACAACCAGTCCAAAGCTAAGAAGGCCTTGAGTCCTAGTACTTCTCTGAATAGCCCACAGGTCTGGGTCAAGTAAGGGAGTGGAGGTAGGAGGTAGGTTGGGAGCCAGAATTCTGGGCAAACTCTGTGAGAACCCCCAGCCTTAAAAATCCTTTTTGCCTTGCATTGTTTTCTCTTTTATACCAGCACCTCACACCATGAGGGGCTGACATTGTTGTACTCACCCTACATTCAGCCAAGAGGAAAAACATGTTAGATGAAGGAATAGAATTTTCCAGCTTTTCCTCAAATCCATCCTGTAGCAGGCAGCAAATGTAATCCACTGATCACAGAGTTGGCAAAGAAATGCAGATTGAGAACTGAAGCTCTGCATCCATCTCTAACTACCCTGGGAAGAATTCCCAAATAGCATCATTTATAAAAGGACCAACAAATGACCTTTTCCTGACATAGCCCACAGCTTGTCACAAAATCCATAATGTCATTCCAAAAATCCACTTTAATTTTATACATTTTATGTGTTTTCTTCTTTAATGATGCTATCTGGATAATTTAGATTTTAGAAATATGTTAAGTGCTTTAAACACTTTTAAGATAATTTTGTATGTATGTTTCTGTGGCTGCTGGTATAAATAATGCTGTGCTAAGCTTTATGGCTTTAAAAACATCTTTACTCTACTATGCTATTGATCAACACGCCCCAAGGAAGTAATCTGAACTATACTAAGAAAAACTGGAATGGAATTTAACAAACTACAACTCATTTTTCTTCTGGACTGTGAAGGAGATATAAAATAAATATTCTGTAAGACTTTTGTAGAAAGAATTGATTTTCAATTAGTCAGAAAGCAGAAGAAAATAAGGGTGCTTTCCTCAGAGTGCAAAGGATCAACCAAGTAAACAAATTAAGGCCTAATTTATCTTAGTGAGATATTTACATTAAGATCTAGTTTTTTCATCCACAAAATGAGAATAATAGTGGTTGGCACATGAAGATTAAATTTTACAAGAGGAGCCTAGTCATTTAAGCATGTCTTAAAGGCTCATCAGCATCACCACCACCATCATCATTATGATTATTGCCATTTTTCAAGTAAATGTATGTTTCATTTCAAGAATATATATAGACAGCACTGAATCAAGGAAGATTAAAGTGGTGTGCTGTGGGATGTCAGTGTTTAGAAAGTGAGGACAATGAGGCAAGATCCATATTCTACAGGTGGATGGATGGACCTTGTGATCACATATAGCACAGCCGATCTCAGAGAGGTGTTCAGTAAGCACCTCTAGTCACATGAGGGTCTGGGTAAAGTCATGGTCACCTGTCAAACTCACACCCTTCTACCTGAAACACACCCATCTCTCAGGAGGTACACTGACTAGTACTAGGAAGCCAGCTAAGTGACTGAGCTGGGTCCTCCTCTAGCCACCACCTGTCCAGATCTCTGGATGCACAAAGTCTTGAGGGCCACATTTTTACTGGATATACACAGAGTTTACTCTAAAAGACACAATTCATAAATAGGCACCCAAGTCCCTGGAAACACTGCATATTGCTACCTTGTGATCCAAGTTAACTCCCCTTGAAGAAAAAGTCCTCTGACACAGGGATCCATGTGGACTTTTCTCACTAGTCACTCATTCATGTGCCATTTTTTTGAGTTTTCTCTTTGTGTAAGGTAATGAGCTAACTGTTGGACCTGTGGAAAGTGAAAAGTGAAAGTGAGAGTTGCTCACTCGTGTCTGACTCTTTGCGACTCTGACTCGATATAGTCCATGGAATTCTCCAGGCCAGAATACTGGAGTGGGTAGCCTTTTCCTTCTCCAGGGGATCTTCCCAACACAGGGATCAAACCCAGGTCTCCCACATTGCAGGCAGATTCTTTACCAGCTGAACCACAAGGGAAGCCCAAGAATATTGGAGTGGGTAGCCTATCCCTTCTCCAGGGGATCTTCCTAACCCAGGAATCAAACCGGGGTCTCCTGCATTGCAGGCCGATTCTTTACCAGCTGAGCTATGAAGGAAGACTGTGGACAGCTGGACCTGTGGAATTAAAGTGATCAAGGAACTGTGTCAATAGTTCATATAGGGGAGCAGGAGACACTTCATTACATGATGCCCTCAAGAAGGTGGGTGTCCACTTTAGAATCGTTGCTCCCTCTCATGCCTGTAACTGTAAGCAGCTCCTTATGAATGTCTGGGGCCTGAATCCTGCATCCGTCCATATGAGGTCAAATGAGAGTTAGGTATTTTTATAGGATAGGTTTTGTAACTTCTTGAGTAGAATATACAGGTTGATATGGCACCCACTTATTGGGAACTGAGAGGTTTTTGGGTTTTTTTTGCAGGCAAGGCTTTGCAGGCCTATCAGTTCACACAATGTGATTCACCTCAGTGGTCACACAAAGAAGAGTTGCATGTAGCTTCCTGCCTCCGGATGCATGGCGATGCATACACATTTACGAGACGGGATCAGGGTGTGGGTATGAGGACACAGCCTGGCAAGGCCATTAAGCTAACTGATAATGATGGCACCAAGAGTTCATCCTCCTAAAATGAAATGTTTGGGGACATCCTTTGGAAAGGATGGAAAAGTTCGACCTGTGCAAGGCTAGTTTTGGCATAAAAATACTTAACACACACCTTGTGGAGCTGGAACTGGAGAGCGACTGTTGAAAAGGAAAGGAGATTTTTAAGAAGGTGAAGTGAAATTTGAGGCTTATGTTCACTCTGCCATGGGGCTGTCTGAACACCCAATCCTTGTTTGGCAAGAACATCCCTGGTGAGTCACCTTGTGAGGGTGCTGATTAACGCCTCTCAGTTGCAGCAGATGAAGGGTACACGTCACCAAGTGAGTTAAGTCACTCACAGCTCATGAAAATAATCCTTTCGAAAGAGTAGAGCACTAAGGAGGGCAATTAAACAGGCAGGCACATCAGCAACAAAGTCCCATGTGTTTGATAATGTCACCTTGCTGGTGTTTTTAGTCATAAATTAGTCATTACAAAGCCAGTCCTTTTCTCTGTTAGAGAAATGGCCAGCATAACTCGGAAATGGCCTTGTATAAGAGATCATCTGCATAACCACCAAGGGCTTCCCTGGTGGCTCAGACGGTAAAGACTCTGCCTGCAATGCGGGAGACCCAGGTTCAATCCCTGGGTCGGGAAGATCCCCTGGAGTAGGAAATGGCAACCCACTCCAGTACTCTTGCCTGGAGAATCCCATGGACAGAGGAGCCTGGTGGGCTACAGTTCATAGGGTCGCAAAGAGTTGGACACAATTGAGCCACTAACACTTTCACTTAAAGCACACAGAACCCTTAGCATGAGGCATTTGCTACACTGCAGGGACTGGTGGTCTTATCATTATCACTTATTTTTTATTATCATTTCTATTTCACAGATGTGTCAGAAAAACAGAGCCCCTGCAATTATTACGAGAATAAAGAATTTGACAGCAGAATCATCGCTTATACAAATGGTGACATGGGAAAATGAAAACCTTGAAGTAGGGGTGGGAGGATCAGAGTCACAAGCCGCACCCGGTGAGGGTGGGCAGGTCAGCGCTTACAGGAAAGCACGAGACGCTCTGTGTACCTGGCTGTCAACACAGGGCTACAAAGGGGGAGTTCCTGGAGAGAGCTGGAAAACTCCTGCTCTGTGGAATCAGCGGTGCCTTCGGAATTCATCTGCAGATGACGGCCAAGCACACGAGGGTGCGCCTGAGGCCACTGTTGGGTGGCAGAAGCAGATGAACTGCATAAAACAGGAGGGGAGCAGAGGCCGGCAGAGGCTTCCCAGGCATCTTGGCATCTTCTGTCATCACACCTGACTGCTCCCCATCTGAGAGGATAGCTTTGGCTTCACTTCCACTTCCCAATCTCATACAAGTTCCTCTGGTGGCCCCAGCCCAGGACCACATGGGGACGCAAGTCCTGGGAAGCGTTTCCTGCCCTGCTCAGGAGAAGCAGTGCCAACTTAATCAACAGAACAATGCCTGTCTTAGAGTGGCAGTGTCACTCACACATGGGCTCTGGAGTCAGACTTCGGAACACGGCTCCACCACTTACCAGCTCTGCAAGCTGGACACGCGTCTTAACTTGGTGAAACCTCAGCTCTGCATACGGAACATGGATCAGTGGTATCAGCAATAACAGAACTGATCTCAAAAAGCTGTTAGGAGGAATAAAAGAAATAAGACATGTCAAAGGCTTTGTTTAGGAACAAAACAATAATAAAAATAGTATTATATTGTTTGCCTTGTAACAGCAAGGGTATTAAGTCCATTACAGCCTTCTACACTCAGTATTTGAAACTGGCCAGGATTGAACCAGATGATAGGTAGAGCAGTCTGGTCTGCCTCATAGCCACTCTGACAAGATGCCCGGCTCAGTAGGAGAGTATATTTTATCCTCTTCTTTTAAGCATGAGCCCTAGCCACTAAATTACATGAGGAAACATGCACAGATGCCAAGAAAACCCTCTGGGCCAGCTGTATGTTCAGAGTGACATATGGAAGACTGGGGATGACTCTCAATTTGCTGTCTGACTTGAGAGATGCCACAGAGAGACTGACTCGCTGTCAAACTAGATATGAAACTGTGTGTTTTAACACTGTGGGTTACTTCTAATGATGTCCAGTCAATTCAATTCTCCTCAATCCAACAGTCCACATCTGAACACTTATACTGTGTATGTGTATGTGCATGTGTGTTCAGTAAACTAAGCTTCCATTTATTAAGCAACCATTGCCAGGCACTATGTCAGGCATTAAATATTTGATTAGATGTTGTAAGCTCATAATCTAATACATTGGGTGAAGAGGTAGAAGGAAAACAAATATCACGTAGATTATGAGAAGTATTTTACATGTGGTACAAATACACTGCCGCGAGCCCTGGATGAAGAATGGTGCACACCTTCACGAGTCAGCCCACATGGTACCTTCTCAAAAAGCCCTCTGTCCACACTAAAGCAGTCCATCTCCCTTTGTCAAATACTTTCTTTTCCTCACAGTCATTACTACAATTGGTGATTTTAAAAACCTTTACTTTCTTTATTATTATCTCTTTCAACTAGAAGATAAACTGCACAAGATCAGAGAATTTATCTGTTTTATTGGATACAAGTTCTTCAGGGACTAAGACAGTGCTTCTCATTTAAGAAATGGTCAATAAATATCTGTTAAATAATGAACGTTTAGCTGACAGGAACAGAGACTTCATAAAAGAAGAGGTGTCTTTCAAAATATGGCGTAACAAAGGAAAGATTTTAACAAGCAGGGTTTGGAGTTAGAGTAGAGGGGTCATTACGGCAGAAAGTAACAGGGTGAATAAAAGTCCAGAGGTGGATGTCTCAGTTCTCAAGGGAACTAGACCGACAGAATATGCACACATCTTAGGGTACCAATATACGTATTAGTTTAAGGGAAATGTGACCCAAGTGGGCTATGGTTGAAAGGATAGCTGAGTTTGACGTCAGGAGCTGACTGGCCCTGTGGTCAGATCCATTCTCCTTGGGGGACTCACCCTGGAGCCCAGAAGGCGCCGAGCTGCCACAGGAGGTATGTAAGCTCCCTAATGGGAACATACTCTTCCAGCGAGGATGCAACAATCGACTTCCTGTCTGTGGCAGAGACAGGAAGTCCTCCCTAAAGAGCCAGTAACTGAGCATCTTTGGGGGAAGGTTCATATGAATTCAGAATGGGATGTTTTCTCTTTGGTCCTTCTCTATGTCATCTGTGTGCACAGTCAGAAGCAAAAGACGCCAAGTGGTGCAACAGCAGGATGGAAGAGGCCTGGGTCCCTGGGCCACTGCCTGCAGACAAGCCAATCAGGGAAGTCCCCGATTCATATCAGACTGATATGAGAGACAGATCTTTGTTGTTGTAAGCCTAAGACGTGGGGGTGTTCATTTCACTGCAGCATAGATGAGACTAGACACACTGATAAAGACACTCTTTAAAAAATAAAACAAAACTTTTAAGCTTTGCTTCTCTTTCAGGGGTGAGAGGAGGTGCGAGCTCAGCTTTGATTGAATCTTCATATAATCATAATGTATAGCCACTTAAATAATTTAGCCAATCAAATAAATGACCCTGCTTTAAACCTACTGTTCCCATTCAAACTTGGCACATCACAAGATAATATCAGTAATACACGGTATTGATCTGGTCACAATTTCCCATAATAGTAGAGTCAGTAGACTTCTACTTAGGAAGTGGAGGTTAAAACACTTGCTATTTTAAGGATTACAGAATCTGATTTGGGTAAGAAGTATCAAATTTTCCCACATTTTTTAACCACTTCCACTTCCTCCTCTGATGTCTATATTGACCATTATTTCAGTTTCTGGTTAATACAGACAATTCCCAACTGAAATACGAAGTTTGATGGGAGAAGAGTGGTGAGAAGTCAATACTACAGGAATTTGTGTAAAATTCAGGGCCCCTGCTCCTCCAGGGGCATTTGCTCACCAGAACGCTGTGTGGAAAATGCTTTCTGGAGGACATTTCTCTGAGATGCCTTGCAGAGAGTGCTCCACAGTTCGCTGAACACAGAGAACCATGCCTCTCAAACTTGTACAGTTTGGTGGCAATGTGAGAAATATAGCAATAAACCAAACTCACCATCAATTATAAATGTCAACCACCTCAATATGAATGGACCAAATCAGAACTTGGTCTCTGAGTAGAATAAGCATTTCTGTAGAGAAAGACAGAGGCTGATTAATGCACTTCCTGGAGTCCTATCTTCTGAAGATAGAATAATGTCTGACCTCAGACCCTCTAGTTCATTTGAGCTGTGTGCCTCTGCATTTCCATTTAACATGATTTCCAAATAACTGGTGAGATTATTCTAGATATTGGTTCAGTAATTGCATAAGCATTTAATCCTAAATTTAGGAAAAAATTAGAGGAATATAAAAACCTAATTAAAAGATACTTGCTTCTTGGAAGAAAAGCTATGACAAATCCAGACAGTGTATTAAAAAGCAGAGACATTACTCTGCCTGCAAAGGTCCAAATAATCAAAGCTATGGTTTTTCCGATAGTCACGTATAGATGTGAGAGCTGGACACTAAAGAAAGTTGAGTGCCAAAGAACTGATGCTTTTGAACTGTGGCGTTGGAGAAGACTCTTGAGAGTCCCTTGGACTGCAAGGAGATCCAACCAGTCCATCCTAAAGAAAATCAGTCCTGAATATTCATTGGAAGGACTGATGCTGAAGCTGAAGCTCCAAATACTTTGGCCACCCGCTACAGACAGCTGACTCATTGGAAAAGACCCTGAGGCTGGGAAAGATTGAGGGCAACAACAGCAACAAAAGTTATATTCACTTAAGGCTTGACTGCTCTCCTTAGAGTTTAAATAAGCAAAGCTCCAGTTTCCAGGGTTTAAAACTCCCTCTGATAAGAATTTTTTAATGAATATGTGTATATATGTGTCTATAAAGCATGTTCACTAATGAAAAAGTAGAAAAAAAAATATGGGGATGTCACTCAGGATTTTGCCATATAAAGCTACCTACCAAACATTTTTCTGTGTATTTCAGAGAATTATAATTATATTTCAAATGTAGTACATTGTGAATAAAGTTTGAAAGTCACATTTTTTCCCACAATATGTACTGTATTTTCTCCCAAATCTTTAAAGTCTTTTGAAAAATGTTTTATTTATTTATTTTTTGTTTGTTTTTAATTTTAGTAGTACATTTTATTAAATTTAATGTTTCCAAAATGGTATCATTTCAACATGTAATTAGTATTTTTTTAAAAGATAAAGCAGATCATTTACATCCTTATTTTTCCTACTAAGGCTTTGAAATCTGCTGTAAATATAATTTCATACTTACAACATATCTCAGTTGGGATGATAAATTTGAATTGCAAATTATGGCTCTGGATTTAGATTTCAAAAGTTTAGAGCTGAAAAAGTAGATTCATATACCCAAGGAATCCCAAACATGTTTAAGAGTTTTTCCAATAATAGAGTCAAGAATCAGTTTTAAAAGTTAACACGAAGATTGATGACTTTATGCTAAGTAAAAGAAACCAGACACAAAAGGTCACATATTATATGATTCCATTTATATGAAATGTCCAGAGTAGGTAAATCCATGGAGACAGAAAAACTAGCATATCCTCACTCTCCCCTCCCCCAAGCTCCTGGCAACCACTAGTTTTTCTGTCTCTATGAAAAATGTTTTAAAAGGCTGCATAATAGTCTACACTATAACTGTATCAACATTTATGCAATCCTATATATCCTTATTCTTGCATATTAATTTTCAAAGTATAGCTCATTTGCTGGTATAAAAAATTAGTTTGCTATAGATCATCATATTTATACAAAACTATATTTTCTGTGTTTTAAATTACTAACCTAGGATATATTCCAAGAGGTGAACCATTGAGTCAGAGAATGTTGTCCTTTTTGAAATATATTTTTGGTCATACCAATATATTTCTGAATATGAAATATAACTGGAAAATTGTAATAACCTATATTCTATCTACCAGAAGAGAATCTCTGCTAATATGTTTGCTTTTTTAATTGATACATAGACTTCTTATGTGCAAGCACAAACTCATATAAAAATGGTATGAGGACTAAGAAATTACCTCTTATACTACAGTGTTATGGTGCTCCTCTTATTCTGGTTTCCAGACTCCCAGGGCTGGGGCATGTAGGCAGGGGGAAATGAACATCCAGCCAGAAGGACAAGCCTGGGAGCAGCATAAGTGGACCATGCTGGCTGTGTTGAAAGCAGTCTGCTTGGAACCAGCCACATTGCTCACTCCTCTGTATTCAACACTGTCCTCTTAGAACCTCATTAGCAAGGGTCTGCCACTTCCCTTGCAAATGTATGCCGCCCAGGAGGACTGGATCTTCTCCAGACACCATCCAATTCACAGAAATCGATGTGGTGGTGGTTGTCCATTCCAAGAATAATCACTTTAAAGACTCCTTGAATATATGAAATCAATAGGAAAGCGAGTCATTGCAATCCATACAATTAAATCACTCCCAAGTACCCTCATTTTTCTCTCCAAACAATTGTGATAAGAGGCCAAGCTGACGGCATCTCCTCAAGGTGCCTCATCTGAGCTCCAGGAGGACCAGCGCTTGACGCAGACTCCTCTTGTTCCACAGCAGTCAGGGCTTCCATCCTCAGATAACAAACCCAGGACTTCACATGTATATGGAGAGAAGCCAGGTGGGAGAGTAAGAACTCTTACTCTTGTGAGAGCGACCAGCAGTGTGTTTGGTTGGGTCAAAGTCAGTCATTGATTGGGGACCATCATATCTCTACCAGTAGACAGTGGTTGGTATTCACTCAAGAGGTGTGGCCAGAGGCTGGCTAACCTGTCAGCCAGGGAGCTGGCATTTCCTCCTACCTGGAGGTGCTGAGGTGAGACATGGTGAATCAACATACAGTGTCCTGGGACTTCCCTGGTGATCCAGTGGGTAAGACTCTGCTCTCTCAGTGCCGGGGCCCCCAGTTCAGTCCCTGGTCAGGGAACTAGACCCCACATACCACAACTGAGGGTTTGTATGCCTCAACTAGAGATCCCTCTGAATGCTGATGGGCATGCAGGGCTGGGTGCTGAGAAGATAAACCAATTTCCCAGTCTCCTGGATACATATCTTCCCCAACACTGTCTCTGAATCTCCTTCCTCACAATTGTCCCCACAGCTGACACCTTGGGAGTTTGGGGATCTTAGAATGTATAATGGGCCAAGTGTAGGATGCAGCTTTTACTAGGACAACTGCCAGAGTCCCTCAAGTGATTCATAGCCTCTCTGAGAATGATGTGTAATTTGGGCTGCTTTCTCTTTATCCTGAAAGCTTGTAAGCACCCTGTGTTACTCTCAGGTGGGAAATACTGACTCATTTTTAATAGCGGCCTAAACAAAACATAATTTGGAAAGGAAGTCAGATTTTAGGGTTATTGATACTTCGATTTTATCTGTAAGTTTTCCTTACTTCTAATGTCCTAAAAGGAATTTTTAGAAGTAGCTGCAGTGCCTGTGTTGAGGAAAAAGGATTTGGTAATAAGATGTTAAAAGTAACATATATGAGCAGTGCCCTTGAAATTAACATAGGTCTTGATTATGAATATATAGTATCTTGAAAAGACTGAAGACTTCATTGAAATAAGTATTCTATTGGAGGGGGGTAGGGTGGTATGCCCATTCTGTGTGTGTCTGAAATGATCAGAGAAGCAATAGGAAGAGGTCCTTAGAGATGACTCAATCTAACCATCTCCTCTTACAGAGCCCAAAACTAGAATCCACAAAATGGAAAAGATTTGCCAAGGTTCACACAGTGAGTTACTAATACATCCAGATTAGAACAAATCTGATATTCCCAGTTCAGTGCCCTTCTGAGCACCCTTGAGATACAGTAGAAAGTGCATAGTGTGTGTGTGTGTGTGTGTGTGCACGTACAGTCATGTCTGATTCTTTTGAGATCCCTCTGGAATGTTGACCACCAGGCTTCTCTATCCAAGGAATTTTCCAGGCAAGAATACTGGAATGGGTTGCCATCTCCTCCTCAGGGGATCTTTCTCACGCAGGGATCGAACTTCAGTCTCCTGCATCTCTTGCACTGGCAGGCAGATTCTTGCCCATTGAGCCACCAGGGAAGCCCCTACAGTAGAAAGTACTAGCTTTGAAATCATCTATAAATATTTGACCACTGCCAGGAGTAACAGAGGAATAATGCCCTCCTATACTAATCCTTTTACTTTACCTTTTGTTTTGCCCACAGATTTTTTTCTAGGTCTCACAAACCAAACAAACAAAACCAGGACTTTCCTGGTGGTCCAGTGGTTAAGAATTCACCTTGCTGTGCAGGGGATACAGGTTCAATTCCTGGTTTGGAAACTAAGATCTTGCATGCCACAGAGCAACCAAGCCCAAGCACCACAATTACTGAGCCAGCATTCCAGAGTCCAGAGCCTGTGCCCCACAACTAGAGTGACCATGACCCACAATGAAATATCCAGAACAACACAGCAAAGATTTCTATTGCTGCAACTAAGAGCTGAAGCAGACAAAAAAAAAAAGAAAAGAAAAGAAAAGCAAAAACAAAACATGAAACTAAAACTAATGTAAAAATTATTAAAATAGCTACCATGCAGTGTGATTCCTGTCTTTCATTTGATACACAATTTTACATAATCCTCCCAACAAATCCTGAGGTACAAATCTTTCATCCCTTTTGTATGGACACCTATTGTTTTAAGAACATAGATGTCCAGAGTCAGATAATTCTAGGTCTGAACACTTCCTTAGGCAACTTACTTGCCAAACTTAGCCTCAGTTTTCTCATCTGTACAATGGAGATGACACTTACTCTATGATGTGTGAAAAGCAAGCAGCACAATTTTTGGCACAGAGTATCTAATTCATGGCAATCAGTATTTATAAGGAAATGGAAATTCCTGAAAAAAATTAACTAGGTTGTTTAAAGTCATGAAGAGCTGGGATTTGCAGCCAAGTTTGTCTGATACTAAACTATACGCCCACACCAACACATATGATGAAATGGAGATTTTTTTTCTCGTGTAAAATAAGCCCACAGTGGACAGTCCAGACTGCTATGGCGGCTCCATGATGCTTTCAATGGCCTAGCCTCCTTTCACTTTTCGCCCCTTCCTCCTTGGCACCATCCTCAAGGTATCCTCAGGGTCACAGAATGATCACTGCACCATCACCATGTTAAAAAAAAAAAAAAAAGAGGAAGGAGCAAAAGGGAAGAATAAAAGATGCCTATTAGATGTTTTCTTAATAATCTAGGTTCAAATACACTGCCTGGCTTTGTGCACTGTGCCCAGTGCTGAGACTCTTCTAGTCCCCAGAGCAGAAGCTTAGTAAGGAAGCTTCCCCCATGCAGGGCTATTTGCTCTGGTGTGCAGTACTAGGTGCAGTGGAAAAAGAAGATGAGGGTTAAGAACCAGATCTCTTAGATCACATTGTTTCACTGAGTAGGACAGTTTTGTTTCCCGTATGTCAGTTTCTCCACCTGTGAAATGAGGAAGCTAAGAGGGATGATCATTTAAAGATGGGGCTTTGTTGCTGACCAGGGTTCTCCTGGGACACAGAGCAAAATGTTAGTGTTAGTCACACAACTGGTCCTCAGCTCTCACTGTACACTGCAGGCCCACACCTTGCTCTGAGCCATGGTGTCAGATCCAGAGTGCTCCCTGGAGCCCTGCCATACTGCCTTTCCTTACTTCCTTCTATGCTTCTAAATGCCCCCACATTTTATCACATGCAACCAGTAGTGTGCAGGCTCTAAAGGCCCCATGCTCCAGATATTTGGGTGCTCTTACATATTCAAATGCTTTATCCTATTTCTCACCATTGTTCTCTGCCCTCATTCTGTAACAGGGGAGGCAAAACGTTATTTTAATATATCTTACCAAGTGCCTGCCACTGCACTTGCCATCTTCCCAGCTAATCCTCATATGAGGTGTGTGGCAGCATCCCCACTTTATGGATGAGAAAACTGAGGCTTGGGGCTTCCCTGGTGTTCCAGTGGTTAAGAATCACCTTGCAGTGCAGGGAATGCGCGTTTGATCCCTGATCGGGGAACTAAGACCTCACATACCTTGGGGCAACTAAGCCCACACATCACAACTGAGCCCACACACTTCAACTAGAGAATACGTGGGCCACAACAAAGATCTCACATGCTGCTTCTAAGACTTGATGCAGCCAAACAAATAAATATAAAAAAACAAGAAAGAAAGAAAATTGAGGCTTAGAGAGGGTAAGTAAGGTCACAAAGCTTAGGTTTGGTGTCAGGATACAAATATAGATCCATGTGATTTCTAGTTCATGAAATATTTGCAATTTAATTTCAGGAAATACTGGTATTTCATTAAGCCTTCCCAATGGTAGACAAATGGTAGAATTTCTAGTTCCCTCTCAAGTTTGAAGTATGAAACATTTTGTGCACAAGGCCATTTTCCTGTGCCCCAAGGTCATTCTTTGCCTGCTCCCTGCTCTACTGTGAAATTGAGCAGCAATGGATTAGCCTCACTTATTCTGGAGAGTGACACTGAGGTTGGAAGCTCTGTGTCTCTGTTCTCTCTCTTCCTCCCTGCTGGCGTGGATCAGGGAATGCCCAGGATATCTTTGCCAGCTGGCATGGAGGCCTCATTGTCGCTTCTAAATTCTAAACAGGACATCTGCTCTCACAACCCAGGTACAGATGCCTCTAGCTGGCTCCAGGAAAATGCTGTCAAACCTCCATGCTGTGATGCCCGCTGTGTAACTCACCTGAATTCACTGCCTGTTGAAAAGGATCTTTTCACCCCTCTGCAAAAAGACAGAGTGAAAACTAGTTCGCTAACAAAGAGACATGAAGAAATATACCAAGAAAGAAGTTCAAAGAGAGAGGAAAAATCAATAGCATTGAAGAAAAATGGGATGAATGTGACACCTGGAAACACCTTTTTCACCAGAAGTATTGTCATTGTAATCTAAAGCATAGCCAAATAAAAGAGTCCTGCTTGGAGCTGCCAGAAACAGCTAATTACAGAGAAATACTAGCTTAGTTCAGCCTTACATGTGCTCAGCAGAACACTAACTTTTAAAAAAAGATGATTAAAAGGTCTTCTGCAGGGAAAAATAGGCTGTAGTCAAAACAATCTGGAAAAATCTAGGTTAAACAAAATTAAATGGATTTCTTCACTTCTTTATTGAATATTTCTCAGTCTTTAATATGCTAATGAATGTTATGAATTTCCAAGAAGGGAACTATCATATGCAGGATTTTCCAGACTTCATAATCTTCCTTGACCTTCACAAAGTAGGTCCCACTGTTACTCTCCATAAATAGACCATGCTCATTTTTTCCTAGGCTGAATCACAGTTTGTAGGGTTAGATTTATTTCTAGGTTTACTGGTTGTGCGGGTCTTCCTCTGGACTCTGGGGCCTCCAGGAGGGCTGGGACCAGGTCAGTTCAACTACACAGTATCTCTGGCATCCAGGGCTATCTCTGACACATAGACAAGGCTGCATAAACATGGGTTTATAGCTTTTCTTTTTTCTTTTACTGTGCACCATTTACTAAAGGCTTACTATGTGCTGGGCACTTTACCTTACTAGATTATTTAATCTTTATATCACTGATGAAGGCTTTCTTATCTCTCCTTGCTATTCTTTGGAACTATGCACTCAAATGGGTATATCTTTCCTTTTCTCCTTTATCTTTAACTTCTCTTCTTTTCTAAGCTATTTTTAAGACCTCCTCAGACAATCTTCTTGCCTTTTTGCATTTGTTTTTCTTAGGGATGGTCTTGATCCCTGCCTCTTGTACAGTGTCATGAAACTACATCCATAGTTCTTCAGGCACTCTGCCTATCAGATCTAATCCCTTGAATCTATTTGTCACTTCCACTGTATTAATCGCAAGGGATTTAATTTAGGTAATACCTGAATGGTCTAGTGGTTTTTCCTACTTTCTTCAATTTAACTCTGAATTTGGCAATAAGGAGTTCATGATGTGAGCCATAGTCAACTCCTAGCCTTGTTTTTGTTGACTGTATAGAGCTTCTCCATCTTTGGCTGCAAAAAATATAATCAATTTGATTTCAGTATTGACCACCTGGTGATGTCCATGTGTAGAGTCTTCCCTTGTATTATTGGAAGAGGGTGTTTGCTATGACCAGTGCATTCTCTTGGCAAAACTCTATTAGTCTTTGCCCTGCTTTATTTTGTACTCCAAGGCCAAATTTGCCTGTTACTCCAGGTATTTCTTGACTTCCTGCTTTTGCATTTCAGTCGCCTATAATGAAAAGGACATCTTTTTTGGGTGTTAGTTCTAGAAGATCCTGTAGGTCTTCATAGAACCTTCAGCTTCTTCAGCATTACTGGTCAGGGCATAGACTTGGATTACTGTAATATTGAATGATTTGCCTTGGAGACAAACAGAGATCTTTCTGTCATTTTTGAGATTGCATCCAAGTACTGCATTTTGGACTCTCTTGTTAACTATGATGGCTACTCCATTTCTTCTAAGGGATTCTTGCCCACAGTAGCAGATATAATGGGCATCTGAGTTGAATTCACCCATTCCAGTCCATCTTAGTTCACTGATTCCTAAAATGTTGCTGTTCACTCTTGCCATCTCCTGTTTGACCACTTCCAATTTGCCTTCATTCATGGACCTAACATTCCAGGGTACCGTGCAACATTGCTCTTTACAGCATCGGACTTTACTTCCATCACCAGTCACTTCCACAATTGGGTGTTGTTCTTGCTTTGGCTCTGTCTCTTCATTCTTTCTGGAGTTATTTCTCCACTGATCTCCCGTACCATATTGGGCACCTACAGACCTGGGGAGTTCATCTTTCAGTATCATACCTTTTTGCCTTTTCATGGTTTTCATAGGGTTCTCAAGGCAAGAATACTGAAGTGGTTTGCCATTCCCTTCTCCAGTGGACCAGGTTTTGTCAGAACTCTCCACCATGACCTGTCCATCTTGGGTAGCCCTACACGGCAAGGCTCATAGTTTCACTGAGTTAGACAAGGCTGTGGTCCATGTGATCAGTTTGGTTAGTTTTCTGTGATTGTTGTTTTCATGCTGACTGCCCTCTGACAGATAAGGATAAGAGGCTTATGGGAGCTTCTTGATGGGAGAGACTGACTGAAGGGGAAACTGGGTCTTATTCTTTTGGGTGGGGCCACACTCAGTAAATCTTTCATAAGTAAATCTTTAATAATAAATCTGTATGCAGGTCAAGAAGCAACAGAACCGGACATGGAACAATAGACTGGTTCCAAATCGAGAAGGGAGTACATCAGGGCTGCATTTTGTCACCCTGCTTATTTAATTTATATGCAGAGTACATCATGCAAAATTCTGGGCTGGATGAAGCACAAGCCGGAATCAAGATTGCTGGGAGAAATATCAATAACCTCAGATATGCAGATGACACCACACTTATGGCAGAAAGCAAAGAAGAACTAAAGAGCCTCTTGAGGAAAGTGAAAGAGGAGAGTGAAAAAGTTGGTGTCAAACTCAACATTCAGAAAACTAAGATCATGGCATCCAGTCCCATCACTTCATGGTATATAGATAGGGAAACAACTGAAACAGTGAGAAACTTTATTTTCTTGGGCTCCAAAATCACTGCAGATGGTGACTGCAGCCATGAAAATAAAATATGCTTGCTCCTTGGAAGAAAAGCTATGACCAACCTAGACAGCATACTAAAAAGCAGAGACATTACTTTGCCAACAAAGGTCTAGTCAAAGCGATGGTTTTTCTAGTAGTCATGTATGGAAGTGAGAGTTGGACTATAAAGAAAGCTGAGCACCAAAGAATTGATGCTTTTGAACTGTGGTGTTGGAGAAGACTCTTGAGAGTCCCTTGGATTGCAAGGAGATCCAGCAAGTCAGTCCTAAAGGAAAACAATCCTGAATATTTATTGGAAGCACTGATGCTGAAGCTGAAGCTCCAATACTTTGGCCACCTGATGCAAAGAACTAACTCATTGGAAAAGACCCTGATGCTGGGAAAGATTGAAGGTGGGAGGAGACAGGGACTACAGAGAATGAGACGGTTGGATGGCATCATTGACTCTATGGACATGAATTTGAGTAAGCTCTTGGAGTTGGTGATGGAGAGGGAAGCCTGGCATGCTGCAGTCCATGAGGTCGGAAGGAGTTGGACATGACCAAGTGACTGAACTGAATCTTTATATCAACCCTACATTGTAGATACACTGCTATCCTCTTTTTACAGATAAAGAGAGCAAGGCTCAGAGAATTCACGTAACCTGCTCAAGATTGTGGTGAGTGGTGGAGACAGGATTTGAACCCTGCCATTCTGAGATCAGAGCTATCATTATTAAGTGAATAGATGAAGTCTGTGCAATGCCTGGAAGGAGGCAAAAGGGAATGATTGCAATATATCTTGGTTCAGAGGCCAGCCATGATCCTTTGAAGGAAAAGAAGATGATCTGTTGAGTTCTCATTGATCATTACTTTGTGGCAGACTTTGTTTGAAATGTGTTCACTTAGTTAATCCTCTCTGATACACTTTAAACAGCAGGTTTATCAACTCCTTCTATAGAAAGTCAAATCAAGGCTCAGAGAAGCAAAGGGCTCTGTCCAGGGTCACAGGGCTGGGAAACCACAGAACAGAGGCTTTTGTTATAGCAAAGCTCCTGGCCTGGGTGGCCCTGCTGGAGTTTAGAGGAGCACAGAGGCCTGTAGGGAGTTCTCGGAGCAAAACCTATTCTCTCAGATTCCTTCCTCTTCTGTTGCCTGCCACAATCCCATTCCAGAAAGCCATGTGGCATCAACGCTTCACCCGTGATGTTGCACAGATTATGTCTGAGGGACAGGGAGGCTTCACCCTCACTTTGCTACCTGGCTCACCTGGCCTTACCGATCCAGCCAACATGGGGACTCTGGAGCCTGAGTTCACATCCAGTTCCACCATCTACTTGTTCTTCATCCATAAGCTATTTCACCTCTTGGAGTTTCAGATATAATAACAGGTCTGACTTTACTAGATTATTGGGACTATTAACTGACATGACACAGATAAAGTCCTTTAGCTTGTTGCCTGGCACATTTTAAGATAGTATGAAACAGCTGTTCTTAATAAAATAGTTACTAATCCGTCATGGTCTGGCCTGGTGACCCTGGGGAGGCTATGGAATCTCAACACCTCATGCCCTCAGCTGGGGGCTCAAGGCTACATGGGTGAGTATAGCATTCAGCACACAGGAGGTACTGAGGATATGACTGCTGAGTGGACTGGGTTCCTCCCCAGTATGCACAGAATGGAAAGGTAGGAGGGGGTTGGATATGACCATGACACATCCAGAGCAGCGTGAAGCAGCTGCACAACCATGACTCCGCTCCCTTCCCTGCTGGGTAATCTCAAGGGCTCTGGCGGCTCTGAGTGGCAGCTCCTGGAGTCCTTTTTCAGGAAAGCTCTGCTGTCTCCAGGAGACAGGTGTTTGCGCGACTCTTCCAAGGGGGATGGACAAGGTCAAAAGCTTCTCAGGCAGTGGATCAGCTCATTTAGTTTTGTCACCTTTGTGAGCTCTGTCTGTAATTATGCTGTGAAGCAACCTTCTGCTAACTGGCAAATTTGAGATCCCATTTTTCACACAAATGTCACACTTGGGGCCAGAGTGATTCTGCCTGCTTGTTCAAAGATGGACTAATAGGTTGTCCATGTACTCAGCACTTATCGTGTGCCCGACTGCCTGCGAAGCCCTCCCACATGTTTCTGTCAAGCTTTCAATCAAGTCTCCCATGCCCTGCCCATGTAAGAAACTCTTGAGGATGTCTCTGTTGCTTTTGCTTACTTGATACCCACTAAGGTGACTAGGACTTGCTCCCTGACTCTAAGCCCCTGGCCATGGATGTGGCAGGTACTTACTAAGTCATGGGGTGATGACTTCACCCGCAGATTCTACACTTGTGCCCGCAGCCTGTATGCACGTACACATTTTCAGTATGTGTTTGGCGTGGTAGTCCACATCTCAACATCCTGTTTTCCCACATATTTTAACTCATTATTTTCAAACTCAGCTTCTTTGTGTAAGTTTTCCCATCTTCCATTTTAATCTACTCCCTTTGAGGTAACTGAGGTCTGTGTGGTCCCACAAAACCAGGGTAAATGGCATAGGCAGAACTGAATGACAAAGCAATGCAAAAAAATCCATTCTGGATTCTCAAACTCAGGGCAAGGAGGATCAGAAAGCCTCAGTTTGGCATAAGGATCCTCTCCCATGCCCTCCTTACTACAAGTCCTTTCAGCCTCTTCCAAACAAGCCACACAGAGGCAAAGACATGGAGAGGATGGTTGAGGACTGGATGCCAGAGCCTGGCATCTGCTGCCATGCCAAGAGCTCTGTCCTCCAGGGAGAGTGCTCGTGTGGACAACTGCTGTGGAGAGATATCAGGTAGCTTCAGCTCTGCGATGGGGTCACTAAGGAACCAAGTCACACACCTAGGATAGAATCTCACATGTCTGCTTACTGTTAGTCAGAAATCCCCACTCCTTGCCCAGCCAGGCCTGCCTTGTGATGGAACATTAGTAATTTTACAGGCATGTAACAGATGGTGGAATCCAAGTGTAGAAGGACCCTGTCAAAGGAACTTCAGAAAAGGCGCTATGTCCTGAATGCCTAACGGTCAGAAGCCTTTGTCATCCACTGGAGCTCAAGGCTGTGTGGGCAGAATGCAGAGTGGTCTGCACCCCCTCTCTCCATATAAAACTTCCATGAAATAGATGATGGCCACTTCAGGGATGTTGAGGACCTCTTCTTGCCATTAATAATGTGTTAAGCCTGGGGATCTGGGCCAGGTGGGGAGTCCCATAATTGAATTGAATTGATTAAGCCCATTGCCTCCAATGGGCTTAATCAATTCAGTTCAACAACCAGCACACCTTGAGTCCCCACTAGGTAGTGGAGTCCCCACTAGGACTCAGAGCTTCAAGAGAATGCTGTGCACACTGAGGGTCTCAGAGTCTCCTCATGGAGCAGGGATACTGTGGGAGGTACACACTTTACGAAAGAGACAAGGAAATTCAAGTCTCTTCTCATGCACAATTAGACTGAGTGCAGTCTCCTCTGGAGGCAGGACCGAATCCCATAATTACCTGTGGCAGCTCTTTGAACACTGTAAAATAGTTCTCAAATGGCACTGAATAACATTCCTATTTTAGTTTCTCATTTAACAGTCAAGTGATACCCACTTGGCGCCTCCTCCTATCCAAGCTCTCTGCTACCCAAGCCACCTTTCCCAGGGGTAAATGATTTGAGGAGACTTTAAAAACCTGCTCAGAAGACGCTGACAGCCTTGTGAAGAATGCTGAGGTTCACACTAACGAGGTGACAAAATTCCTTTTTTCCTGTTGCTTTATTCTTCTCAACAGTCCAAGCTCTCAGCAGGTGCTGTTCTTCCATTTCTGTTTCATGGATGGAAAAGTTCATGTTAAGCTGGTTCTGTAATGATCAGAAAAGATAGAGATCTCCTCAAGAGTGATTTCTGAATGCTCCCCACATGAAAGCTACGCAGTGTTTCTCCTAAATCCACACGATTCATATTATGCTCAGGATGAGGCTGGCCCAGCACCATCTTGCTTGTTGTCCAAGTGCCCAAGTCCAAATACCCACCATGTAAACATCTCTCTGAAATGTCAGGCAGGGAAGGGCGGTAGGAGGAACCATGAGCCTTGTGCAGGCAGGCCTACTATGTGTACACCTCTGCTTTCCCCTAGGATTTAGTGTTTACTCTTTAAGAAAAAGAAAGCAAGCACAGACTGCAGGGGTAAACCCTGGATGTACCTATTACTGGCTGTATATCCCTAGGAAAGAGCCTTGTCCCTTTAAGCCTCTGTATTCATATATAGATCAAAGATGATAATAATAACTATCTCGTAGGATTGTTATCCAGCTCAAATTTGATAACATACAAAAATGTATAAAAAGTATATCATCTGCCAACACCCAATACATGCGAGTTATTACATGTCAAGATACAAAGACCAGTAAAGGCTGGTCAGTGCTATCATTTCTCCCTAATTATCCAAAGAAAATCTTATTACTGCAAGCTCAAAGCTCCCTTTGGCCTGCTAACAATCCAGGGAATGCCTGGGCTGCAAAAAGACTCCATGGGGGAGAGTGGAGTCTCTTGGTAATGGCAAAAGACCACTTGAGGAGCCCTGAACACAGAGCGGGTCTTTCACCAACGCTGGCTGGATCTCAGAGCTGCTCCTGAGAGTGGCTGACCTGCTCTGTTCCTGTCATCTGGCAGGAGCTGGTGGGCGGTGGAGCGGGGAGTGGGGGGAGAACTGCCCAGAACACGACAACCTTCTGGTCTCTCTCACCTGTCAGTGATGCTTCCTCAGTTAACTTAATGATGCCCTTGGGGCATAAGCTGGTTCTGTACCTGGCTGAGAAGGTGAGAAGGACATGGGGATTTCTCCTACATTCTTCTAATGAAGAAGACACTTTTTTTTTTTTTCTTTTTTGAAAGAATCTTCAAGGAGATTTTAGAGGCTCTCAGATAAGCAAGGCTCCTTCTTCCTCCTTTTGATTGACGAATATTGCCTTCCCTGGTATGTGTGCTTGTGTGTGTGGTTTGTTTGGGGTTTTTTGGTTGCAATTTCCTTAGTCTATTTGTCTTGCTGACTGAAATACCAGAAGAGGAAATATTTGGAGAGAGATTTTTCTACTCAAAAAATGGCAGCAAGAATTTAGATAACAGCATTTTTATATACCACAAAACTAAAGAAAAATTTTATTTACACACATATATTTATACACATATATCTGTGTATATAGTGGGACAGGATTTCATCTTTACAAGCAGAGTCTATTTGCCTGTCGTGCTTATCAAACAGGAGCTTAGAAATAGTAGCAAACTAGATCATAAGGAAAGCAAAAAGGTAAAATAAAATTCTCTGAATGCCTATTATGTGCTAGGAACAGGCCAATAGTTTTTATATGCTATTATCTCCCCAACAACCCCATAAAATAAATGCCACTTTTTCCCCTACTTTATAAAAGTGAGGTTGAGACTGTCTGAAATTATGCAGTTTTCAAGCAGTAGAACCTGGATTTGTCTATGGTTTTTGACCACTATTTTGTCTCTAGGCTCCAAGCAGTTGGGTAGAGGAAATTTTGCACTTCTCCAGTAAAAACATTAAATTTTAGCATTCAAGTATACAAGGTCTTGCTGCGATTATTTTGACTATTTCCAACCTTGACATTTTCAAAGTTGCTTACAGTGACTCTACTCTGTTGTGGTAGAAAGAAAATTAACTGGGATAAATAAAAGTTAATTAAACATGCATTTTAAAATTAGTATATTTATTGTATTAATAGCTACGCAATGGTCATCTACCCAGTTGTATAGAAACTAAAGAGAGGGAGACATATGTGGTGGACAAGATTTGAAAACTGAAATAATCTCAGTTCAAGTCTCTGCTAGTTTACTAATCAGCTATGTCATCTGAAGGCAAATAACTTATTTTCCTGCTTTTAACTTTGCTTATCTCTTAAATGACAAAAATGACATCTCCCTTAAAGAGTTCTTGCAAGTATATACTCACATTTAAATTATGTAAAGCATTTTGAACCAAGTAGATATGACACATGTTAGACTTTAGGAACATTGTGATCACTATTCACAAATATTTATTGCATCCTATGTCCTGGGTGCTTGCTGGATGCTAGATTTATTTTTAAGCAGATCAGCTCTTCAAAGACAGGTGCACTAAACCTGGTCAGTCAAATGGCAAATATTAAAGAGTGGGAACATTTCCACTCTAGGAAAGATTTCTCAGAAATATCTCCTCCTGGGAGAGATTCACAAATACCACCTTCATTTGCAGTAGTGAGCACCTCTTCTCCAAGATGGATATATTTAGTTTTCTTCTCATAGTTATATATACAGTTATCAAATTTGTCCATCCCTTTGTAGTCACTAAATTTAGTTCTGAAGAAGAAAAGAATCCATATGAAACATTTCAAAAAGGATATTTTACAAAGAGATTTGTAACTGTTTGGAAGAATTCTTCATCCTTTCACAAAGAACTTTGTGACTCTTGATAAGATTCTGCCAAACTGGTTTCCAATCTCTTGGCCTTATTCCACCTGCCCTGAGAACTCCTGTTCAGAGCTGCTTAATTAACTTGAGCCTGAATTACTGTTGTGTGTGTGTGATTTTTTTTTTCTTTTTTAGTTGCCTATTCAAATTGATGGAGTGTTCAAAGTGAAATTTATGAAGGCAGACAAGGGAAACTATTATTTTCCCCAGGGCCAAGGGGTTTTTATTTGCTGGTTTCTTCTTGGGGGCAGACCCAAGAACTTCTGAACCCCCACTAGCCATTACCTACTTGTAAAAGGACCAACTAATTAACAATACTCTTTTTTGAGGAGGTGGAAAAGACCAAAAGCCTCTGCCCAAAGCCCTTTGATAACTTGTTGTTAATGAAACAAAACAAATCAATAACTATGAAGCAGAAAAAATAGTGTCTAAGGCCTTAATTGAGGCTGTTTCATAACAGAACAGGCATTTAATGAATTTTCATGTCTTCCTTTCCTACGCCTATAATATTTTGACACATTGCTGTTTGTCAGGGTGGGATGTACTGGGAAGGCTTAGGAGGGGAATTAGCCAAAAGGAAATGTGGCTGATTGATTTAGTAATTTGTCTTTATGTAGAATAATACCCTTTGTGGTAGAAAATCGTAATGTATTACCCTGCATAAATTAGTTTATGTTAGTTTCCCTACCCAGTGGGAAGGAGGAGTGAGAATTAGTCTAACCAACTCTGTCCAGGAGGATGGCATTATGAGAAGGTGGTTAATGGCATTTATTAAGTGCATTCTTAGTTTCTGGGCAAAGAAAAGGGACCTTTGAATAAAGAACAGCATTTTTTTTATATTCCTAATCTGAACCTAGCTCCACTTTTATGCATATCTTTATTATTTGATAACTTGGGACAGAGAAAATCTGTTAATCTGAAGGAAATTAATTCCTTTTACATTCGTGCTTTGAAATCTTAAAACATGAGTGGGCCCTGAATCTAATATTCATTAGCTGCTCTTTATAAATGTTCTCATCTCTGCCTGGGCATAAGAATAATAAAGACATATTCATTCAGATTTCCCATCCCTAGAGCTTCTGGTTTGGAAGGTCTCAGGCAGAAACACAGAATTTACTTCTCTACCAAGGTCCCAGGTGATACTCATGTTCCTGATCTTGGAACTGTAATTTTGTTGTGGTGGTGGCTCAGTTGCTAAGTCATGTCTGACTCTTTGTGACCTCATGGACTGTAGCACACCAGGTTGCTCTGCCCTCCACTATCTCCCAGAGTTTGCTCAGACTCATGTTCACTGAGTCAGTGATGTTATCTAACCATCTCATCCTCTGCTGCCCATTTCTCCTTTTGCCTTCAATCTTTCCCAGCATCAGAGTGTTTTCCAATGTGTCAGCTCTTTGCATCAGGTGATCAAAGTATTGGAGCTTCAGCTTCAGCAACAGTCCTTCCAATGAATATTCAGGATTGATTTCCTTTAGAATTGACTGGTTTGATCTCCTTACAGTCCAAGGGACTCTCAAGAGTCTTCTCCAGAACCACAATTCAAAAGCATCAATTCTTCAGTGCTCAGCTTTATGGTCCAACTTGCATGACTACTAGAAAACCTTTGTTGGCAAAGTGGTGTCTCTGTTCTTTAAAATGCTGTCTAGGTTTGTCATAGCTTTCCTTCCAAGGAGCAAGCAACTTTTAATTTCATGGCTGCAGTCACCATCTGCAGTGATTTTGGAGCCCAAGAAAATAAAATCCTTATTATAGCTATTTTATTTTCTCGGAACTGTGATAGGGAAGAACAAATCTGACTCCATATTAGATCTGTTTCTTTTACTTTAACCTTTGTATTCTATTGTTTTTGCTTCAAGTTAAGAATGTTGCCTATAGCCTGAAATATACAGGATAACCCATTCTCCAGACTCTAATGTTTAGGGGTGTAACACTTTCCCATTCACACAGAGATAAAAAGTTGCAGAACAGGGAATAATATTTGTCCTGTTGGAGATTTACAGGAATATCCTGACCTGACCTATGTAGATAGCTGCAAGAACAAAGAATTCCAACACCAATAAGTTTGCAGCAACCAACCACAGCCCTCTCTCACCCTTTACAGATGCCTAGCTTAAACTCTTTGGGTAGTTCAGGGTTTTGGCAGGGACGGGGGCGGGTGCAGGAGCCACTCCTTTGCTTTCCTCGAATGGACGTGCAGCAAAGCTTTCTTAGCTTCAAATTCTGATGTTTCACTACTGTTTGGCTTCACTGTGCATTGGGCACACAAACTTGTGTTTGATAACAGACCCACACCTCGTAAATCAGTGACCTAAGATAGGGGTCAGCAAACTATGGTCAGTCAAATGCAGCTGCCTCTTGTTTTTGTAAATAAAATTTTATTAGATCATAGCCATGCTCATTCATTTATATACTGTCTATGGCTCTCATCAAAATATAATGGGCACAGTTGAGTAACTACAGCCGTATAAGTCATAAAGCCTAAATTACTGTCTGAATCTTTACAGAAAAAATTAGCCAATTCCTGATCTGGGAGAGAATGGTCTGATTTTGAGCTTTTATTTGAGGATAGAACTGCCAGATAAAATACAAAGCATTCTATGAAATTTAAACTTCACATAAACAATTTTTTTAGTATTAGTAACCCAAATATTTTATGCATAAAACCACTTTGGAGAACAGTCCAGCAGTTTCTTGCCAACTTAAATACACATGTGCCATATAATGCAGTCATTATACTCTGAAGCATTTATGAAGGGAAATGAAAAATATGCGCATACAAAGACTTGTGTCTAAGTTTTTACAGCAGAAATATAGCTAAAATAAATGAATACAGAATAAAACAAAATAAAGCAATAACTAGAAAAATCTGAAAACAGCTCAAATGCCTGTCATCAGGTGAATGGATAAATAAATTGTGGCATACAACTGAACATTACTCAGCAGTAAAAAGGGAAGGAAGTTGGATGCATGCAGTAACATGAGTGAACCTCAAAACAATTATGCTAAGTGAAAGAAGTCTGACAAAAGAGTACGTATTGCATGATACCATTTACATAAAATTCTATAATATGCAAAATATTGTATAGTGACAGAAAGCTAATCAGTGGTTGCCTGGGGACTGGAAGAGCAGGGTAGGATGGAACGAAGCATTTACAAAGGAGCATCACTCCAAAAGTGATGGATATGTTCATTACCTTGTTTGTGGTATGGATGTATACAGATCGCAGGTGTATACAGATCACAAAACATTTCAAAGTGTATATTTTAGGTATGTGTAGTTAATTGTCAATTTTCCCTCTATCACACTGTATAAAACCATGTTCAACACTTCACTTTCTAGTTCCATTCACTCTCTACTACCTCTGAGTCCTATCTGAGAATGAAGGCTGGAGGAGATGCTGACTTACTCCGGCCACAACCGCATTTATCTGAACTCTTTGAAGCTAGGAGTCTAATCCTTCCTATTAGATCATAAGCTCTGAGAAGGCAAATCCTCATACCTAGATGTCCTCAGGGCTGCACCTGCTGGCTTCCTGCTCCTGTTTGGCCACCCAACTACAACTCCAACCTGTTGTGTGTTCTGAGTCTGCTGTGTAATTAGACGGCAGTCCAACCATACCCTCAAACTGCCTTCTAGCCCTGCCAGAGATGTCTGTCTGCTGACTGCCCAGCGTCTTCAGCTCTCAGTCCTGGCCTGAAACAGCCTCAGGCCATGTTCGGCCTGTTTGTGTCTGTGTCTCCCCAGGGACTTCTGTTGGCTTCACAGGTCAGGCTTCTCTACCGTGTCCCGGGGAGTGGACTGAAGAGCAACCTTGATCTAATTTGTCTGGGAGTGAGGTCTGAAGGTTCAAACTTGAGGCTGGTGTCACTGAACTGATGTCATTTCCCTTGGTTATCTGCCCTGGCTGCCAAGATCTGATGAGAGCAGAGAGATGTCTCATTTCTGTCCCTGCTCCCAGAGAGACGAGGTGGCCTGGGAGCTAGACAGGTATGTGGTCTTATCTCCCCAGCAGCAGCTGAGTCTGGGAATTCCAAGTCAAAAAGACATCACTACTTGGGAGCAGCGTTTCCCCAGCTATCTTTCATGAAACACTATAACTTTCCTCAAAACTGACCTCTGTGTAGAGCTCATCATGATCATCAAATATTAAATAAATACAAAATTATATAGTAGATTGAAAAAAGTCCTTGTAAGTGAGTGATGACATGGTACATTTCTTGTGCTGTAAGGAATTAGTAATCAGTGTGTGCCTGTGTGCTAAGTTGCCTCAGCTGTCTCCGATTCTTTGCGACCCTATGGACTGTAGCCCACAGGCTCCTCTGTCCATGGGATTCTCCAGGCAAAATACTGGAGTGGGTTGCCATTTCTTCCTCCAGGGGATCTCCCTGACACAGGGATTGAGCCTGCGTCTCTTACATCTCCTGCATTGGCCAGTGGGTTCTTTACCACTACCACCACCTGGGAAGCCCAGGAATCAGTGTCTAATTAATAATAAAGATGCCCACCCCGAATAATCATACTTTCCTGTTCTGTAGCTTGATCATGTATGAATTACCTGTACCTCTTTGAGATCTTAAAGGAGATTTTCCCAGTTCAGATAGTGGACTTCACAAAGTGAGGAAGACCCAGCTGGTCTTCACTGTGGGGACAGTGGGGTGGGGAGTGAGGCTGGCTCAGCAGGGCAGGGCACTGAAGCTCCACACACACTTGTGTTTTGCAAGGATCAAGGCCCCTTAAAAGGTACAGGGGAGACCATGGGTCCACTCACACCTGTGGGCCACAGGGAGCCCACCTTCCCCTCCCACTTCCCACTGGAGGGCTGGGAAGTCTGCTCCACTCCAGCACTTAAGTCTCACTGGGGCAGACCCCAGACCTCTTAATGTGGGCCACCACAAACTCCTGCTTGCTCCCAGGGCAACATTTATTAAGCAGAAACAAAAAAAATGTCTCCCGTGCACTCCATTCTGCAGTAGATACCCTTGAGTATGCTGCTTATTCAAGCCTCACAACAACCCTATAAGTTAGCAGTTACTATGCCCATTTTACAGCTAAGGAAGTTGAGAATTTGGGGGCCTACTGATGCTTCTCAAACCTTAGTGTGTATCTGAATCACCTGGAGATCGTGCCAAAGGCAGGATCTGGTTGAGGTGGGATCCAGGAGTCTGCATTTCTAATCTGTGTAGGCAAAGACCACAGGCTTAGTGGTTGGGGATGTAGTCAGCCTTAGGGACAGAGCTGGCACTGAACCAAGTTCTTCTATTCGCCAGTCGGTTGTGTGAGGCACAGGGATGAATGAGGACATGCACTGCCCTTGAGGACTCCCCACCCAGCCAGCGAGGCAGACACCTCCCCAGGTGACACAAGGTTTGAAGTGCTGCCTTAATGCTGGGAACAAATTCCTGCTGGTTGGAGCCACAGATGAAGAGGGAGGGAGTCATCCTGTCTGGGGAGCGGAGCTCAGCCTTCAAGGAGGAGCAGGAGTCTGCCCCAGGGGAGGAGGGAGATGGCATCAAAGGACATTTCAGTCTGAAAGGGCAGCACAGGCAAAGGCCCGAAGCTGTGACAGCCAGCGCTGTGTTCCGGAACAGTGAGAATTCTAGTGTGGCTGGAGTGTGCCCTCTGCTCCCATCTGCACAGTACTGTGCTTTTGTTAACAATCCCCGCTGGCCGCCAGGCTTGAGTCACTGGCTCACACTGCAGGCCCTGAGTAAGTAGGTCAGGAGGGTGGTGGGGGCTGCAGCCTGGTGCTGGGAGGGCTAGGATCTGCCCACCGGCTCGGGTCCTTCCCTCCTCTTTCTCTTTCCTGAGCATCCCAGACCTGGTGAGACAGAGAGGAAAAAGGCGCTCTGGCTGCTCCCCCAAAAGTGAGAGCACTGAGGAACACGGGGAGGGGGCGCTCCATCCCAGGCTTCTTAACCCTGGTTGCATGACAGTCACCTGGGAGACACACACACAAGAGCTGGTGCTTCAGCAGGTCTGGGGGTTGAAGCTCTGGCATCAGTATTTGAAACACTGCCCAGGAGATTCACGTGTGGAGCCAGCCTTGGGAAGGACTGATGCGCACAAACTTAGAGAAGCGTGGGACAGAGGGAGCCAACATGATCCCTGGGGGCAGGGATAAATATGTCAGATACTGGCACGGATGGGAAAAATACAAACTTTGCTTCTTTTATAATACAAAGGACTGAAACAAAAGAGGGTGAGAGGAGTGTGCCTAAACTCTATGCAGTTTGTCAGGATTTTCTAAGATTAAATTCTGTTTTTAATAATCTTTATGGGTCTCATCTGATTATACTGGAAGTATACAGCTGCTGTGGAATATTTGAAAATGTTCAAAAACGGGAGAAGAAGAAAATAAAAATCTGACCACCCAGAGGTAATCACCCTTACAGTATGTGTCTTTCTAGTCTTTTTTTCAGTTACGTTTGTAATCAACACATATCCACATGTAGCTGTCAATACAGGATCGAATTGCCCATACAACTGTCACTCCCTGATAGTACATTTCATGTTTGTTTCATTGTTTATGGTTCCCCCACATATCCGAAGAAATATCTACAGGCAAGACCTCTGTCTGTTCTCCTGCCCTCCATATCCCCAGTGTCTAGAGGATCTAGCACACAGCAGGCACTCCATACGTTTGTGTTGAGTGGTGAGCACAGATTGTTTAAGGTCAAGGGCGTTGAAGTTGGATCTGGATATGACCCCACCTCACTTGGACAAACTACCTAAATCTGCTAACCCTCAGTTTTCCTCATTTATACAATGGGCATAAGAAGAAAACCAGCCCAACACTGCATCTTTAAAAATGTTTGATATGTGTCCTAGCTCATAGCGAATCCTAAGTAAAATGTTAGCTATCCTATATTTTATATTAGGCAAATCCTCTCAGAAGTTTGAAAAGAAAGGATAGGCCACACAATCCACTGGTATGGACAGAGGATTTGCATATCTTAAAGAAACACAGACCTAAGAAAAAGAAGCACTGAACTTCAATTGACCTTATCTACAAAGCTCATTTTTAGAAGACCAAGGGGGAAAAAAAGAGCAAATTCAAAGTATTCAAGACACATGAAAAGCACTTCAGGATAATGCTCCATAAAAAGTTAAATGTAATTCACCAACCACTTTTCCCCTCCCAAATTCTTATTCAGAGGGCAGGGTCATGACCTGCCAATGCTCCCTTATCTGATTCTCCTGAAGACAGCCGTGCTTGTTTACATGTCCCCCTGCAGGACTCCTTGAATCAAGAGGGAGGCTTTGGCTCTCTCTCTGGGGAGAAGCTGACATGGATCCCATGTCACTCTTTAATCATCAAGAGTTGTCTTTAATTACATTATGATATGAGCACCATAACAGAAGCTTAAGTAGAGGAACACATCACCAGCATCCAGGACAGAGCCTTCCACAAAGTAAACTAAATACTCAATATATATTATTTGTTGAATAAAAGATTGATATCTTGCATACTGATTTCATGTGACTGGGTTTCATTTTACTAAGTGCTACCTGTTTTTATCTCTACTGAACACAAATGACTGACCTTATATGAATGTTAGTAATTCTATTTTACCCTGGACATGACATGCTCTGTCACATGTATCTTCTCGTTCTTTAAAGCGTTCAAAACCTTTAACTTGGAAAGCAGAGGAAGACCTTGCATTTTTCCCTGGGTTAATCAAATTGCCAACATCCACTGGATCATCAAAAAAGCAAGAGAGTTCCAGAAAAACATCTACCTCTGCTTTATTGACTATGACAACGCCTTTGACTGTGTGAATCACAACAAACTGTGGAAAATTCTTAAAGAGATGGGACAAGTGTTCAGGGCTGGTGCACTGGGAAGACCCAGAGGGATGGGATGGAGAGGGAGATGGGAGGGGGGATCGGGATGGGGAATGCATGTAAATCCATAGCTGATTCATGTCAATATATGGCAAAAACCACTACAATATTGTAAAGTAATTAGCCTCCAACTAATAAAAATAAATGGAAAAAAAAAAAGAAATAACAACAAAAAAAGATAAACTATGGTACATCTAGACAATGGAATATTATTAAGTGCTAAAAAAAAGTCTTATCAAGCCATGAAAAGACAAGGAGAAATTTTAAATGCATATTATCAAGTGAAAGAAGCCAATCTGAAAAGGCTACATACTGTATGACTTCCAACTATATGACAATCTGGAAAAGGCAAAACTATGGAGACAGTAAAAATAATTAATGGTTGCCAGGGGTTGGAGGGAGGGAGAAATGAATAGTAAGAGCCCAGGGATGTTTAGGGCAATGAAATTGCCTGTATGATCCTGTAATGGGGGATATATGTCATTGTATGCCTGTTAAAACCCATGGAATGTACAACATCAGGAGTGAACTCTGTGACTTTGAGTAATGGTAAGTTCATCCATTTGACAAGTGTACCGGCTTAGGGCAGGATAATTATTAGCAGGGGAGGCTGTTGCATGGGAGGGGGGCAGAAGTGATGTGGGGAAGGGGTCCACAACCTCCAGGATCTAATCCCTGATGGGCTGAGGTGGAGCTGATGTAATAATAATAGAAATAAAGCTCACAATAAATGTAATTCATTTGAATCATCCTGAAACCATTCCCTCGCTTCTGGTCCACAAAAAAAATTGTCTTCCACGAAACTGGTCCCTGGGGCCAAAAAGGTTGGGAAACTCTGATGTCGCGGTATCTCAATGTCTGCTGATCAATTTTTCTGTGTACCTAAAACTGCTCTAAAAAATAAAGTCTATTAAAAAAATAATTGAAGCTAAAAAAAAAAAACAATAAAGAGATGGGAATAGGTCAGACCACCTGACCTGCCTCCTAAGAAATCTGTATGCAGGTCAAGAAGCAACAGTTATGGCCATGGAACAATAAACTGGTTCCAAATTGGGAAAGGAGTACATCAAGGCTGTATGTTACCACCCTGCTTATTTAACTTATATGCAGAGTACATCATGCAAAATGTTGGCTGAATGAAGCACAAGCTGGATTCAAGATTGCCAGGAGAAATATCAATAACCTCAGATATGCAGATGACACCACGCTTATGACAGAAAGCGAAAAACTAAAGAGCCTCTTGAGGAAAGTGAAAGAGGGGAGTGAAAAAGTTGGCTTAAAAATCATCATTCAGAAAACAGATCATGGCATCTGGTCCCATCACTTCATGGCAAATAGACGGGGAAACAATGGAAACAGTGACAGACTTTATTTCTGGGGCTCCAAAATCACTGCAGATGGGGATTGCAGCCATGAAATTAAAAGACACTTGATCCTTAGAAGAAAAGCTATGACCAACCTAGATAGCATATTAAAAAGCAGAGACATTATTTTGCTGACAAAGTCCATCTAGTAAAAGCTATGGTTTTTCCAGTAATCACGTGTGGATGTGAGAGTTGGACCATAAAGAAAGCTGAGTGCCAAAGAATTGATGCTTTTGAACTGTGGTGTTGGAGAAGACTTGTGAGAATCCCTTGGACTGCAAGGAGATCCAACCAGTCCATCCTAAAAGAAATCAGTCCTGAATATTCATTGGAAGGACTGATGCTGAAGCTGAAGCTCTAATACTTTGGCCACCTGATGCAAAGAACTAACTCATTGGAAAAGACCCTTATGCTGGGAAAAATTGAAGGTGGGAGGAGAAGGGGACCACAGAGGATGAGATGGTTGGATGGCATCACCAACTCTATGGACATGAGTTTGAGCAATCTCCGGAAGTTAGCGATGGACAGGGAGGCCTGGCTTGCTGCAGTCCATGGGGTCACAAAGAGTCAGACATGACTGAGCGACTGACCTGAACTGAACTGAATCCAGAATGGTTCTTGTCTCAGTGCCTGGGAAGCATTTATGATGTGCCACTCTTACTTTTGGCCAGGCTGTCCTATAAGTAATGATCACTCTGCTGTATCATCCACGGTGAATCTGGAGGCTGTGGCCTCAAAGAGCTATGGAAACCACAACAGACGACAGCATAGGAGAGGCTGGTGGCAGTGGTCACTGAGTTAGTACTGCCAGTGCTTACCAAGAAATGTTTAACCTGCTCCCGTGGGAGCCACCACAGTGGTAAAGAATATGAACTTTGAATCAGACAGACATGAGTACAAGTCGTGGTGCTGCCAGTTCCTTTTCTGTGACTTTGGACAAGTCATTTCATGTCTCTAAGTCTTAGAAAGTGATGGCATGAGTGCCACATTTATAGGGTTGTTGTAAGGATTAAAGGGGATAGATTTAGAGTATGGGTTTAACACAGGGGCTGGGATATTGAAAACATGCCATAAAGGTAGCAATCATTCAAATCATAATTACAGGCGCTTCCTTGGTGGTCCAGGGGTTAAGAAATCACCTTGCGATGCAAGCCACAGTGGTTTGATCCCTGGCCTGGGAAGAACCTGCATGCCATGGGGCAGCTGAGCCAGTGGGCCACAACTCATGAGCCTATGCTTTGGAGCCCACGAACCGCAACTACTGAAGCCCTTGCTCCCTAGAGCCTGTGCTCTGCAATAAGAGAACACGCCACAGTGAGAAGCCCGTGCACCACAACTAAGTGTAGCCCCCACTTGGTGCCACTGGAGAAAGACTGCGCCCAGCAATGAAGACACTGCAACCAAAAATACATAAGTAAATAAATTTTTAAAAATCATAATCATAAGTTAAAGTAACTTATGAAGCCAAGGTCCACTCCTGAAACAAAGATGGCACCAAGTGTTTCAAATGGCTTCCAAAGATCTGCTACTTATCCCCTCCTTTTGGTCAGCTGACATACATGGAAGCTAAGATCAGAACAATGCAATGAAGAGACAAGACCTTGGCCTGGCTCAGAAAACACTCCCTCCCTCGGACACCACCTTCTGAGACACCAGTGAGAGCACCACCCATATTCCCCCACCTCTGCTCCAAGGTTGACCTTCACTAAACCCCACAGCTTCTGGAAAAACAGGAGAGAGTAAAACCCGGCATGACGTTTCATCGAAGGTGAAAACAGGTTCTTGGGATGAAACCAGTAAGACAAGCTGTTTCTCATCAGAGGTTAAATTCTTTTCAGATTCAAGGTAGAATAAATTTAGATCATAACATTCAATAGCTAAACAGCTACACAGCCACTAAATTGAATAAAAATCTAACATCAGGGCACTGCCGATGAATGCAGCCTTTGTGCAAGCAGCTTTTTATCATTTACTTGCTCATTTTTTTAAGTACAGAATTGCCTTCAGGTTGAGTCTTGAATTATTTTCTCTTCCCATGTATGAATGTATCAAAAGCAAAACCTGGGATCAGAAAGATGCAGATGGAGACAGGATTTGCTTGAGGGAGGCTGCTTAAGAAATGGTAGAAAGAACCTGGCCAAACTAGACTTCGCTCTAAGTGCTCAGAAAAATAATGTATATGTTGTCAGAATACCAACTTACCAACTTGCAGGGAAATGAGAAATTCTAAGATGATTACACATGTTCTCCCTATGACTCACACTCCTCTCCCTACACACCCTCTTGACATGCAAAGGCCAATAATAAACAGAAAGTGTCTCCCAAACAGGGGATCAGAACAACGTATTCATTCAGTAAATGCTTACTGGACAGCTGCTATGAGTCTGGCTCTGTGCAAGGCACTGTGAATGATTAAGCAAATCATATTTCACTTCTCCCATTGTATAATCCACGGTCTATTTAAGGACATACACAGGTAGAGAAGTGAGTATGAAATGATGTGGAACTTGCATAATGTGATACGATGCTATGGGAAAGTATATGATGCTACGGGAGCCTGGGGAATAGGCCTCTCTCTCACTAAGACGGGATGAAGTGGTTCATCTTAAAAGTGGCAGATGAACATAGGAGACGGCTGGTGAGGAGAGGGAGGCAGGGAAGAGCCTAGTTATCTTGGCTTGTTAACCACAGACCTTTTGCTCTGCTGGGTTGTTTGAAGACGGATACTATTTCCACAGTAGACATATAGTTTCCTCAAAGTTCAGACCAGTGTCTCTGGGTACCTTTACCTCTGGACATCACTAAAAGGCTAATTTCAGTGTCTCCCTTGGTGAGTATCCCACTGAGTAACATCCTCTTGTTGAAAAAAATCAAACTAATCTCACTGGCCTAGAATATTTTCTATCTTTGACTTTGTACACATCTACTCTGGTCTATTATGTTTTGGTGTTTTGCTCATTTCTCAGAAGGCAATTAGATATTTCTTATGGCCAAGTTGTTTATCCAGGGGACATATCCCTTGATGTACATCTATGTATTACCTATATGATGACTCTTGCAAGTTATAAGGAAGATTGTTTCAGATCTGACAACCACTGAAACATAACAGGCTGAGAGTACATTGTAAGCACTTCTCTTATATTCTAGTGGCTACACACCTCTGGACAATGATTTATTTGTTCTTCATTTGCTCATTGGTAAGTTGATCACATAGGTGTCCTGTCCCACAGAGTGGAGGTAAGATGTTGAGCAAAAAGCAGACACAGTCAAGGTCTCTAGCTGTGAATTCCTTCACAGTCCAGGAGAGGAGACAGAGAATAATCAATTAAGGACTTCTATGTAAATTTAAAACTGTGATAATGCTATATATACATAAATAAGAGTGATGGTGGCAAGAGAGAAGCTAAAATACCAGTGTAGTCATCTTCCACGTGATAGGAAAGGAGTTAATTCCAGTCCAGGCGGTTCAATAGAACCAACACATATCAGCCAGCACAATTGTGAAAGAGGGTGCAGTTTACTAAGAACTAGGAAAGGACACAGAGTCTGACTACAAAATAGGGCTCAGCTTCTAAATCTGAGGCTCAAGGAGAATTATTCTGGACATGTAGCCAAATCCATCAATATCCTGTGTCCTAGCCCAGCGACCTCAGTTGACCAGAGATGGCAAAATCGTCTCTCTTTATTTGGGTAAGTGTCTTAGCATTCTGAGAGGTCTGGAAATAAGTCAAGAGGTAGAAAAGTATGTAAAACACACCCATAAGTATTAACACGTCAGTATCTGGCTTTGACAGGTTTTGCAATCATAAGAACATATGTGTTTATTTGTTCTCTGTGGCAATGCTTCCCAACCTTCCCCATGCCATGAGACAAATCATATTTTAAAGGAATACTGGGGTTGCTATGCTAATGGAGGGATTTGGAATGCTATCTGTGGCCGTTCTTTGCAGGATGCAATCAGGCCACAGACTCTGGCCGACTCGAGCCTCACATTCTTGCCTCATAGTTGAGGACATCAATTCCTGACACACCCTGGGCAAACTGAGGGATAAACAGCAATTTACATTGTATGAAGTGGGCAAGCTGATTGACCCACGGGGCTTGTTATTTTGATTTTAAATGGTTAACTGGTAACTTGTGATTTTAACTTGAAATGTATAGGATAACTTGATTGATTATATTTGTAAACTGTTTATTTGATAATTGGATCCCTTATATCCAAAAGTCGACATTTATTAGCTTCAAAAGCAGTGTTTAAGTGTCTAAGAAAATTACGGTTGAGTTGAAGTCTGCCTAAAACTGTGTCCTGAGAGAATCAGATCCATTACATTTATGATTGCAATTTGAAACATCTAAGAAGATATGATTATTTTTTAGAAGATATGATTAATTAAGTAAGTTAGATTAAATGTTATGGAAAACAGAATCTATTAAATTTACAACTATCACTATTAATCAAATTATATTAATTACATAACAAATGAAACATTTATTATTTTATGACTAAAGATTTGTAAATTTAAAAAGTGACTCACCCTTGAGATTAAAACTTAAAGCTAGCTTTAAAAAATTTAAATTTCAGTAATTTAGTGTTAATTAAAACACAAGGAACAGTAAATATTCCACTGAATGTGTAAATCCACCCACATACAATACAAAACTCAATTGACAACATGAAGACAAGGGCATAATCAGCAAGAATACCTGAACACAGAGTTTGATTTAGTCTAGCGGGCCAAAAAGGTTCTTCCAGAAGAAATGAGGGGAGAAGAGTGCCGGAGGAGGAGATGGAGTAGAAGGAGCCGGGGAACAAGAGGAAGTAGAGAGGATGCACTGGGAGTCTGTGTAAAGGCCTTGGAGTAGCCTGCGGTGCTGGGAAATACACATACTATCAGCCGGTCTACAGCACAAACAAGAGAGAGCAGAAAGCTAGAACCTCAAGGGTGTGCTCACCTCCTTTAGTGTTCTGTGTGGGAATCCTCTCTTTAAACAGGCTTCTTCCACCACCTTTCTAAAATTCCTCCTAGCTGGTTACTCTCTAATCCCTGCACTACTTAATATTTCTTCACAGTCCTTATCACCCCTGAAAATAAGTCTCTATTTTTTATACTTTTTAATTGTTAATCTCCCCCACTAGAACGTATATCTCATGACTCCATGATGAGGGCAGGAGCTCTATTTGTTTTGTTTACCACTGTTTCCTTGGTGCTTTGAAAAGTGCCTGGGCCTCCCAGGTGGCGCTAGCAGTAAAGAACTTGTCTGCCAGTGCAGGAGACATAAGGAGATGTGGGTTCGATCCCTGGGTCAGGAAGATCCCCTGGAGGAGGGCATGGCAACCCACTCCAGTTTTCTTACCCAGAGAATCCCATGGACAGAGGAGCCTGGAGGGCTACAGTCCACAGGGTCGCCAAGAGTCAGACACGACTCAGTGACTTAGCATGCAGGATTCCATGGTACTTAGAACAGTGTGTATATTCAAAACACCTTCTTAAAGCAATGAGTCAAGCAATGCAAGAATAAACATAAAAAGAGCCTTGTAGACCATACTAAAGATTTTGGTCTTCCAGCTAAGAGTAGGCAGGAGGTCTGGTCAGTTTGCATTTAGAAAATACTTGGCTAACCATACAGTAAACACAAATGAAAAATGGTGGCTACTTTCACTAAGATCGTGACAGTTGAAAGAGATATGTACAGATTTGGAAGTTGGGAGAGCTTGTTGACAGATTGGATATGCAGAAATGAGAGAGGCGGTCAAGTTTGGCTCCCATGATTCAGGCTTATGGAACTAGACATATGGGGATGCTATTCACTGAGACAGAGGATGATGAAAAAGGACTAAACTTGACATTGTGGATATGCTGAGATCAAGGTACCTAGAAAGCATTCAAGCGTACATGCAAGATAGACAGGTCTGTGTTCTGGAAGCTAAGCTGAAGATTTATGTCAATGGTTCATCATGTGTAAGTAATAACTGAATCTATGGTAATCAATGAAACCAAGGCAGAAAGTAGAGTTAAAAATACAGAGTGCAAAGTACAGGGGTCCTATGACTAAGTCTCAACTAACTCTAATATTTAATGACCTAAATAGGGATTGAACAGAGATGTAAGAGGAACATCAGGAAGGTATCATGCCACAGAAGCCAAAGAGAGAGTGTAATTCACGAGGGTAGGGAGTGATCAGTTAATATGAAGAAATACTCCAGAGATGTTAAATAATGGAGAGCTGAAAGATGGTCATTGAATTTAGAAACATGGTGGTTATTGGTCACCTTAGCAAGCACTGGCTTGATGTGATCATAAGGCATTTTGGACTTGGTGAGCAGTAAATGGTAGGAAATGGAGACATGAGTAAAGGTAACTCTTACAGAAGGACAGGCTGTAAAGGGAAGGGAAAGGAGGGAGACATAGTATCAGGAGAGGAATTTTTAAGGAGAGGATTGGTTTCACTTGCTTTGTTTTTAATAACAGGGACTTGAGCATGTTTAGACACTGGTGGTTTCAAGAAAAAGGCTGAAAGGAGAAAGAAGACAACCTATAGTCTACATGCTGTCCTGGAGAAAAGGGAAAATGGAGAGAAGAAAGAGAGAGAGTGAGCAAGTAGAAAAAAGTTTGCAGATTTAGGGTTGGGAACTGAGAGCATTTCCCATATAATATCTGTACAGCATGGATTATTCTCCAGGGATGTTACATATGTAATTCCTGTCACCTCCTCTAGGAAGTCTTCCATTATACCCCTTAGAACCCCTTAACCAGGTAAGCTCTGTGCTTCCCTGGTATCTTGTGTCTTTCTCTCTACTGGGGCAAGTAATACTGATTTAAATTTTAATGTACATGGAAATACCTTTTCTATTATACCATATCTTTCTGGGTCATCTTGAAGGCAGACGATGGCTAACTCATACCTTGATTCCCAGGACTGGCACAGAACAGGTGCTAATGAACTGAACTGGCCCATCCTCATACTATAAATCCTTAGCATGTGGGTATCACCTTTTTACTATCTTTTGACTTCTCTCTAGTAAGGCTGAGTGCCCAAGTGATAGTACTTTCTGCTTACAGATATCTCTTCCACTAGCCGTCCTACTCATGTGATAACCATTAGAACACAGGTAAGGTGGAAGTTAATAAGTAGAACAGGAAAAAAGGTTTCCATTATCAAAATAGTTTAATAGACTAGGACTTCCCTGGGGGCTCAGCTGGTAAAGAATCTGCCTGCAATGCAGGAGACCCCAGTTCGATTCCTGGGTTAGGAAGATAACCTGGAGAAGGGATAGGCTACCCACTCCAGTATTTTGGGTTTCCCTGGTGGCTCAGTCAGTAAAGAATCTGCCTGCAATGCAGAAGACCAGGGTAAATTTCCAGAATCTTTCATATGGTAATATTGGTTATGAGTCTTCAAGAAGGGGGTATAATTGAAATGCAGTAGTACTCTTCTCTGTTGTGGGAGTGGGGAGTGGTTGTTTTCACATCACTTTCTTTCAGGAACACTGCAAAGACCCACATGGCCATAGCCCATCAATAAAATAATGCTGGGTTGTTAGAGGTTCCTGACCTTTAAAATCACATGGCTCTAATTTGTACATTCCATTGAACTAGAGTTGTGATACTTGTAAAGGCTGTGGTTTACACACACATACTCTATCTCTTGCTTGTTTCAGAATTCTTATTGCTCCTAACACCTCTCCCTTCCCCCTTCTCCCCTTTCTTTGTAATTTCCTTTCTTTGTAGTCTTTGCCTTCTTCCTTTTCTCCCTCTCTCCTTCTCTTTCTCCCTCCTCTTTCTCTCTCTCCCTTCCTCTACCTCCTTCCATCTCTCTCTCTTTTTGTTAATTCATTCACTGTGGTTCCCCCCGCAACATACCTACCATGAGAGAAGGGAGTTTATCTGTCCTTTTACCACCAAAATCCCAGGGCCTACAACATCATCTAGTGTAAACTAAGGCCTTAATAAACTTTTAGAAATAAAAGAACTATCTCTCTGTGATTGTGCAAAGTTTAAATAAATGCTGATCCAACATCAGTCCTAAGATCTGTTGGCTGAAATGACTTTGACTTATCTGACTTTAAAGAAAATCACCAAGTTGTTTATGCACACAGTGTAACATTAGAGTAAATCTCAAACTGAAACACTAAATCAATTCCTAGATAAATTATATTTGCAAGAAAGGGAAATCCCTGAGGCCATGCGTGGAGATGAAGCACAGGCTTGGTGAAGCCAAGGCCTTGGGAAATGAGCCAGTTGCCCATCTGGAGAGAAAGAAAAAGATGTACCTCTTAGCGGAGACACAAAGATGTGACTGATGGGCCCGTGCACACCATGAGGAATCTATTTTGAGGAATCTATTTTGCTTAAATTTCTTTTCCTAGTTTCAGATTGCATTTGAGGTTTTTTATAAGATGATCGATGGCAATCCCTTTTCATCTTGTTGGTAAGTCATTGAATATTTGTACTGGTCACCATCACTTAAGACTAAAGACCTAGTCAATCAGTGGATGGACACAAAATAAGTGATATTGTTCATATTCCATCATGTTGCAATAAAACAGATAAAGTCTCAGGGATAGATTCCCCTGTGCTTTAAAGAAATTTCTCCTCAACTATGGCTGTAAATGACAGCATCTATCCTAACATCTCAGGAAACCGGCCAAAGTAATTTCTTTTTGTGTCTCTTGTTACAAAAGCTTGAATGGTCACAGATACTGAAACATATACAACTTATATTAAAGGAAACAGCAGCATTATATCGCAATGCCAGGGAAGCAATTATTGTAAACAAGGACATGTACTAGAAAATGCCTATCTTAGAATTCACCTTGGCAGGAAAAATGATGTAAGACCTCTGCCAGAGTCTCTTCTTTTTTTAATATCACAGAGGGAGAAAAAGCTTCTGGAGCTCACCAAGAAAGCATATTTCTAAACAACACCTCCAGGAAATTTGTTTCTTCACCTAATAATATGTGTATTTTACCTTTGGGCATCTTAAAGTCTCTCTAACTTTTCTGAATTCTTTCATTGATTCTGTATCATAAGATTTCCACTGTCAGTACTTAATTCATGGCAATAGCAGGGAGAAGGCTTGGAGAAGGGCTAAAATCTGGTATATTGCAAAAAAAAAAGGGGGGGGATGATTTAGTTATTTTAAGCTGAGGAATATGAGGGTTGGGAAAAATCTGAAATCCAGGTAATATGAGTTGTTGATTAGAAGCTTGGTGTCTATTGGGTGATGATTTTCAACAGAAATATGTCATACCTAATACTCTACCCCCCACATTCCCTCAGTGCCTAGCACAAGGTTATAGTGAAGGTGTCTGCAGATTGTTTCGAATTTTATTTGTAAGAATAAGTTTGTGAGTGAATGAATAAATGAATGAATTATACAGCAAAGTAGAAAATGAAGTGTCTTTAAGCTCAAACATGGTTATTTCAATAGGCAGCCCCTGTTGCCAAAGACACATTATGGGATCAGGGAAAATGCCCTTACGTTATGTATTTGCCGAAAAGATTTTTCTCTGCATGGAAAGAGTTTGTTCCATGAAATGAAGACCTCATCTGTTATTTCCTCCCAGGCTTCTACTTCTGAAAATGAACTAGCACCTATTCAAAGGGACTTTGTTGGAATCATCAGCCTTACTATAAGGAATGTGATGTGCCAAGTCCAAAGTTAGCAGGGAATGTTTATGGATGGATGGCCCTCTAAAATCATTCGGGCTTTATGGAGAAAGAGGTGAAATAAGATGGTGTAGAGTTTTAAGATAAAACTAAGCCACTAATATTTCTGCTGACCTTACCCATTCATCCTAAATTTTTGGTCTCTAGGATTCTTTTTTGATTGTTCAGAGAAAGCAAATTTGGGCAACAGATGTTTCTACCTAGAAACTGATGAACAGTGAGAACATGACATAAAGGTAACTGTGTGCCTAAAATAGGTGGCATTATACCTATTCCAGGAGATAAATTCCACTTGGGGAACTAAGACACATTTAGACACACAGGGAATAAAGTGAAAATAATTACAGAGAAATGTATACACAAGCATGCCATGTTGCCTTAAAATATTCTTATGATAAAATGAATGCATAAGTAATGTAAACATTTTGAAGAGAATGAAATTGAATAGTAATGTCATGATTCAGAAATTTCAAACTATTAATATCCTGACATGTTTCCCAGCATTTTTGTGCCCATTTGCATGTGTGTATGAGGATAAGAACAGGATCATTTTCATGCTTAATTTTGCAACTTTTCTTTTTACTGAGTATGATAATATAAACATTTTTCTACATCAGTCATTCTGACCTCTTCTAGTGGTTGGAAAATGGATGTGTGGCTTTCAATGGTTTCACCACAGTGGTCTTACCCAAAGACTTTCTTAAAGCATTTTTTGCCTATTTCAAGGCTAGTTATGATATGAAAACCTAGTGGAATCTCAAAAGAATTCATCCAGGGACAGAGATCCAAAGTAGCACTGCAGACTGTGAAAACTGCAGCTTTTTACTCTCTCACATCTAAGTCTTCAGCATGTGTGCTCATCACGTCTATAACTTGATGATATCTGAGCCTGTTTCCATTATCATTCTTCCTCCTGACATTATCCTAAGCAGGTCACTCAGCTTTCTCTATGTTCTTGTTATGGTAACATTTATGAAGAGTGGCTAAAATACCATTAAAAAGAATGAAATAATGCCATTCGCAGCAATATGGATGAACCAAGAGATTGTCATACTGAGTGAAGTAAGTCAGACAGAGAAGGAGAAATATCATATGACATCCCTTAAATGTGGAATCTAAAAAGAAATGATACAAACAAACTTACTTACAAAACAGAAAGAGATTCGCAGACTTAAAGAATGAACTTATGGTTGCCGGGGGTGGGGGGAAGATGGGAGAAGGGATAGTCAGGGAATCTGGGATGTACAAGTACACACTGCTATATTTAAAGTGGATAACCAACAAGGATCTGCTGTATAGCACAGGGTCTGCTCAATGTCAGGTGGCAGCCTGGATGGGAGGGAAGTTTGGAGGAGAATGTCTACATGTATATGTATAGCTGAGTCCCTTCGCTTTTCACCTGAAACTATCACAACATTGTTTGTTAATTGGTTATACCCCAATAAAAAAGTTTTAAAACAACAAAATAAAACAAATCCCCTAGAATAAATGAAAACAAACAAACAAAAAAGAGTGACCTTAATAGCTTCTTTACTCAGAAGTTGTCCTATATTTCATTAATTAAATCCAAACATAAGTTATAGCAGATTACTTTTCATGTTGAGTAAAGCCATTATTATTCTACCCACTAGATTTTCTGTGTCTTTGCATGGCTGGAATCTTGGTAGTTCTCAAAAACAAAGAAAAGGGAGGAAAGGACAACAGGTATAAACATAAAACACAGCCTTTAAACTCAATACTTTAACTGGTTTCATGTTCACTTTTTCTTACCATAAATATATGTTTTCATTCATTAGCTCACAAACTTAAGTGTAACAGTTTGCGTGGTCTTTGTCCTGTTTCCTGGTAGAGAACTTCTTAAAACCCTTGATATTCCCTGAGCAACCGGAGTATCTTTGTTATGTTAATAAGGTGCCTCTGTGGTGGAGCCTTTAGATGGCTTCAGTTGTGCTAGTTAGGTTGGTGGTCATCAAAACAACTTACTGTATGTCATTAGAGGGTTGGGATTTGAACTAGCCCAACCTCTGGAGAGAAGAGGGAGCTAGAGACTGAGTTCAACCACAAGACCATTTATCTAATGAATCATGCCTACATCATGGAACTCCAATAAAATCTCTGGACACCAAAGCACAGTGGAGTTTGATGACTGGTGAACACATCATGGTGCCAGAAGGGTGACACACCCTGACCCCATGGGCAGAGGGCACAGAAGGTCTGAGCTACCTCCCAGGCCTCACCCTATGGGTACCTTTTATGACAAAACTGTTAGTATAAGCACTGTTCCCCTGAGCTCTTTGAATGATTCAAACAAATTATAAAACATGAGGGGCACAGCAGGAACCTCACGGACTTATACCCTATTGGTCTGAGGTGTAGGTGGCCTGGGGATCCAAGTGGCTAGTATCTTAAGGGAAGTCTTGGTGTGGACCATGTCCTAAACCTGTGGAGTCAGGTACTAACTTCACGTGGTTACTGTCAGAATTCAACAGTATTGCAGTATTTCCAGTTGGGATGGAGACAGGAATACTTCCTAATTTTGTGATGTAGGAATTATATTTCTAGTTTTACAGGGGAAAATGCTAATGTTTAGAAACAGTAAGTAATTCTCATCAGGTAATACATGGAGTAAGTGAAAAGATCTAGAATTTAAACCCAGATCTATGTGTCTCCAAGTTCTGTGAGTCTTCTGCTTTATGCCAACCTGCTCTAACTTTCACAAAGTTCAGATATTACAAATGCTTATCCTAGTGCCATTACTGGGAATGGTGCTGAAAATAGAACTGCTAAGAGAAACATTTCTGGTCTTAGGTCTTCAGTCTCCTAAGTGTGATAAATGTTCAGAAAAATGTAGTTTTACAGGATAAACCTGCAAGCGCTCAGATGAAGGAGACTGTCCTGGGATGTGGCCTGCATAAATAGTTTCTTCATGTGGCACAAAGGTTTCCTGATTTTCTCTAAGGAATGAGAGCTCCATGATCTTGAGTAATAATCAATAATTACTGAGCCCCTGATGTCCAAGACCACTGTGTTAGGCTCTGAGGATATGGGGAGCACGAGCTAAGGCCACAGCCCTGGAGCAGCTAACAATCCAGTTGGGAAGATGGATTAAGGCAGAGCATGATAAATAATTCACACAAAAAAGATTACCCAAGGAAGATGTTCCTGAGGGTAGCGGTGATTATAGAAGGTTTCCTGGAGGAAAAAGACCTGACACTGGGCCTTGAAATGTGTATATGATTAAAAAGCAGTGTCTTCCAAGACTGGAGTAAAGTAGAATACGCAATGTGCCTAATACGTTGTCTACAGTGAAAATGATGATGATGATTGTAGTTAAAGCAATTCTGCAGTCAGGTATACTTTTTGTTAAAGTGCTCGAGAATAAAAGAGTTAAGGACACATTTTGAAGTGAAACACGGACTGTTTAATTTTGTTGCTAGAGATCTTTCAATCAGAGGTACTTTTATACCTGACAAAAGAAGGAGGCCCCTGCTAAGGAGAAAATATAGCCCTAGATGCCCTAAAAGGAGGCATCAGTTATGTGATAAGGAAAATCCCAGAGCCTGGGGTTTATAACACAAGGAAAGGACTGATTGTGGTCCAATATGAAGCTTCTTAGGTAACCTTCTCCAGACAGTGATAGAAAGATAGCAAGTGATAGCGTAATACAGGTGCCAGGCCAGTGTCCCCAGACCACAGTGGTGAACCACTTCTCTCTCCTTTTCTCTGACGCTAGTAGTGTTCAGGTAGTGTTGACTCACACCATGTTCCATGGCCAGGTCCCGATGGAATTAAGCCAGTCACAGTCTCCTCTTCCCCTGTCCACCACGATTGATTCAAGAAAGACTCGTGAACAAATGTGGCCCAATAAGAGACTGGATGCCTAAGGATCCATGCGGGAACAACCAGAGGGGACCCACCCTCTTCGCTTGGACAATGTCGCTGGTCAGGAGCTTGCAGCTAACAGCAGTCAGTTATGAAAAAGAGAGCTGGCAATGTGGTGGGGGCTGGGCAATGCATGGAGCCTGAAGATGAAGCCAACGCTACAAGAGACGGAGCAAAATAGAAAAACTGGGCTCTGGATACAATATATATGCTACTGGATCAAGCACTGCCTGAATCATTTCTGGATCATTCAGATCTGTGATCCAAGAACTGCCCTCCTCACTCCCATTTTTTGCTTAATTTGGTTTGAGTGGGTTTTTTTTTTTTCTCTTCTTTACAACCAAAATATTCATAAGTTGGTGATGACAGCCAAGCAGGTTCTGAGATCATTCAATTTATTTCAATTTGTTGCCTGGGAATGTTCACTCCAAGTATCAACCATTTGTATGAAACAAATATCTATCAATATTTTCTAGGCATAAGTCACTATGGATATTTGCAATTCCACATGATATTTGAAAAAAGTGACTTAGAATATCTGTCAAGTATATCAGATCAAAACGATTACTACATAATGGCATGTTCTAATGAGATTTCAATTACATTCACAAGTGGCAAATTTTAAAGCACTGGGCTTATGAAATAATTTAGATGAAGCAGGTACCACTACTCATTCTCATTTTAAATTTAGTGACTCTCTTTTCATTCAAGCAGTAGAACCCTGCTTGATGTTAGAGCCGTTAGGGTCTCCTCAAATGAGAATCTCAGTTCAGAATATGAGCCAGCACTACCAGGGTGACAGCCAGGAGTATGTGAAGCAAAGAGAGACAATAAGCATGCAAAACACTGCCCATGCTAATGCCCAGATACCCACACTTCACACATCATGTCTTCATTCTCATTTCTGCCATCAAAACCATAAGGCTGTGTGATGGAAAGAATGGAGGGCTGCTCAGAAGGACAGAGAGGACCATCAGAACCATCCCATGCTCACTAGAAGCTCTACAACTACATACCAAAAAGACCTCTCAGCCTCTACAAGTCCCAATGTTTTCACCAGTTGCTCCTGTAAACCTGACCATTCTTGTCTTCAGAAGTCCTCATTCTCTCTTCACCTCTGCCCGATTCCATTTTCCTTGCAAAAGGTGAGTGACAGGAGGTATAGAGATCCATTGGTTATTTCTTAAACAGACTCCCTTGATAGTAAAATTCAGAAGATCTATCTTTCTACTAGTGTGCAAAAGCCCTGCTGAGCCTTAGCAAAGAGCTTCCTGGGACCACGGTAGAGAAAAAGTGCAATATGCCTATGTCTGAGCAGGGAATAGTATTTTCTAAGCCCCCCAGTATTACATGCAAGACTGATTTCTTTCCTTTATGGGGACTTTCCCTTTACCCTAAGCATTCATCTTGCTGGCTATAACAGCTTAGGTTAGAAACTGTTGCTTTAATGGAGCCAGAGTCAATAGAACAGTACATACAAGCTGCCGAATGATACAATGTCATATTTTTATTTACTTTCAATAATAGCAATAATGTATGTAGAAACAAATGTTTATGTATTTTTACATTTCTTTCAAATACTATATATCTTTCAATTATACTTTAATACAGAATTGCTGGAAGACAATTAATGTTATCTCACTTTCCCATATTTTTAAAAAGATAACTGACTATTGAGGATAAAATTAACATCAATGTACTGTAGTGTTTATAACATGCAAAAGTGGGGAGGAGCCAAGATGGCGGAGGAGTAGGACGGGGAGACCACTTTCTCTCCTACAAATTCATCAAAAGAATAATTGAATGCAGAGCAAACCCCACAAAACAACTTCTGATCGCTAGCTGAGGTCATCAGGCGCCCAGAAAAGCAGACCATTGTCTTCGAAAGGAGGTAGGACAAAATATAAAAGATAAAAAGTGAGACAAAAGAGCTAAGGACGGAGACCCGTCCCGGGAAGGGAGTCTTAGGCGGCCTTGCTTGGGCTAGGGTCCGGGCCTGAGTGCCCTGAGGACAATCGGAGGGAGCTTCTGTGAGGTGCCAACTTGAACTGTGGGAGACCAAAAGAGAGAAAATTAACCGGCCGGAACACACTGCCGGCCGTTCGCAGAACAAAGGGACGGAGAAAGTCCCAAGAAGAGGTCGCAGGCTGCGGACCCGCCCAGCCCCGCCGGAGGCAGGAGGCAGGGGGGAGGGGAAGGTCGCAGCGAGACACAGGGCGCAGGCACCCGACCGGCGTGGGCGGGGACTGGGGCTGGGGACGCAGAGGGCGGAAGGCGCGCGCACCCGACTGGCATCAGCGGAAACTGAGACTGGGTCCGTGGAAGGGAGTGAGTGTGCCACACCTGGGGATAGTGCGCCCATCAAGCCCCTCGCTGCCTGGACCGCTCTGACGGGGAAGGCACAGAGAGCAGGCGCAGCTTTTCCTTCCGCGCTTTTGTGTAACACCCGAGGGCTGGAACCTAGCGCAGCGCGGGGCGCGCTCCATATAGAACAGCCGGGAGCCTGAGCAGCGGCAGACGGAAAAAGCAGCGTCAGCCCCTCCCGGCAGCGCCAGCCCGCCCCCGCAGGGCCAGCCCCTCCCCGCAGCGTCAGCCCCGCCCCGCAGCGCCAGCCCATCCCCGCAGCGTCAGCCCCTCCCAGCAGCGCAACGGAACTAGCTAACTGAATAAGAGCCCACCTCCGCCCGCCTGTGTCAGGGCGGAAATGAGGCTCTGAAGAGACCGGCAAACAGAAGCCAAATAAACAAAGGGAACCGCTTCAGAAGGGACTGGTGCAACAGATTAAAATCCCTGTAGAAAACACCGACTTCACCGGAAGGGCCCTGTAGATATCGAGAAGTGTAAGCTGGAACGAGGAGCTATCTGAAACTGAGCCGAACCCACACTGACCGCAGCAGCTCCAGAGAAACTCCTAGATATATTTTTACTTTTTTTTCTAAGTAAGGAAAAAAAAAAAATTTTTTTTTCTTTTTATATTTTTTCTTTTTTATTTTTTCTCTTTTATTTTCCTTTAAAATTCCCTATTACTCCCCCATTACTCCTTAACTTTCATTTACATAGATTTTTATGATTTTTTTAATTAGGGGGAAAAAAAATTTTTTTTTTTTTCTTTCTTTCTTTTTTTTTTGTTTTTTTTTCTTTTTTTTCTTTTTCTTTTTTCTCTTTTTTCTTCTTTTTTTTCCTTTCCGTTTTCTCTTTTATTTTCTATTTTTCTTTTTCTCTTATTTCTTTTAAAGTCCTCTAGTACTCCTCTACTACTCTTCATTTTCATTTTCACTACACTATAACCTTAAAAAAAAAAAAAGAGAAGCCCTATCTTTAAACCGAAGATTATTCTCTCCCAATCTTGACTCTCTGTTTTCTACCTCAGAACACCTCTATTTCCTCTTTTCCCCTTCTCTTCCCCATCCAATTCTGTGAATCCTTGTAGGTGTCTGAGATACGAGAACACTCTGGGAACAGACAGCTGCGTAGATCTGTCTCTCTCCTCTTGAGTCCCCCTTTTTCTCCTCCTGCTCATCTCTATCTCCCTCCTCCCTTTTCTCCTGTTCATGTAACTCTGTGAACCTCTCTGGGTGTCCCTAACAGGGGAGAATCTTTTCGCCATTAACCTAGAAGTTTTATTATCAGTGCTGTATAGTTGGAGAAGTCCTGAGACTACAGGAAGAATAAAACTGAAATCCAGAGGCAGGAAACTTAAGCCCAAAACCTGAGAACACCAGAAAACTCCTGACTACATGGAACTTTAAGCAATAAGTGACCGTCCAAAAGCCTCCATACCTACACTGAAACCAACCACCACCCAAGAGCCAGTAAGTTTTAGAGCAAGACATACCACGCAAATTCTCCAGCAACACAGGAACATAGCCCCGAATGTCAACATACAGACTGCCCAAGGTGACACCTAACACATAGACCCATCTCAAAACTCATTACTGGGAACTCCATTGCTCTCCAAAAAGAAGAAATCAAGTTCCACGCACCAGTACACTGACGCAAGCTTCCCTAACCGGGAAACCTTGACAAGCCAATCGTCTAACCCCACCCACTGGGTAAATCCTCCACAATAAAAAGGAACCACAGACCTCCAGAATACAGAAAGTCCACTCCAGACACAGCAATCTAAACAAGATGAAAAGGCAAAGAAGTACCCAACAGGTAAAGGAACATGAAAAATGCCCACCAAGTCAAACAAAAGAGGAGGAGATAGGGAATCTACCTGAAAAAGAATTTAGAATAATGATAATAAAAATGATCCAAAATCTTGAAAACAAAATGGAGTTACAGATAAATAGCCTGGAGACAAAGATTGAAAAGATACAAGAAATGTTTAATAAAGACCTAGAAGAAATAAAAAAGAGTCAATTAAAAATGAACAATGCAATGAATGAGATCAAAAACACTTTGGAGGGAACCAAGAGTAGAATAACAGAGGCAGAAGATAGGATAAGTGAGGTAGAAGATAAAATGGTGGAAATAAATGAAGCAGAGAGGAAAAAAGAAAAAAGGATCAAAAGAAATGAGGACAACCTCAGGGACCTCTGGGACAATGTGAAACGCCCCAACATTCGAATCATAGGAGTTCCAGAAGAAGAAGACAAAAAGAAAGGCCATGAGAAAATACTCGAGGAGATAATAGCTGAAAACTTCCCTAAAATGGGGAAGGAAATAGCCACCCAAGTCCAAGAAACCCAGAGAGTCCCAAACAGGATAAACCCAAGGCGAAACACCCCAAGACACATATTAATCAAACTAACAAAGATCAAACACAAAGAACAAATATTAAAAGCAGCAAGGGAAAAACAACAAATAACACACAAAGGGATTCCCATAAGGATAACAGCTGACCTATCAATAGAAACCCTCCAGGCCAGAAGGGAATGGCAGGACGTCTGAAAGTAATGAAAGAGAATAACCTACAACCTAGATTACTGTATCCAGCAAGGATCTCATTCAGATATGAAGGAGAACTCAAAAGCTTTACAGATAAGCAAAAGCTGAGAGAATTCAGCACCACCAACCAGCTCTTCAACAAATGCTAAAGGATCTTCTCTAGACAGGAAAATGCAGAAAGGTTGTATAAACGTGAACCCAAAACAACAAATTAAATGGCAACGGGACCACACCTATCAATAATTACCTTAAATGTAAATGGGTTGAATGCCCCAACCAAAAGACAAAGATTGGCTGAATGGATACAAAAACAAGACCCCCATATATGCTGTCTACAAGAGACCCACCTCAAAACAAGAGACACATACAGACTAAAAGTGAAGGGCTGGAAAAAAATATTTCATGCAAACGGAGACCAAAAGAAAGCAGGAGTCGCAATACTCATATCAGATAAAATAGACTTTCAAATAAAGGATGTGAAAAGAGACAAAGAAGGACACTACATAATGATCAAAGGATCAATCAAAGAAGAAGATATAACAATTATAAATATATATGCACCCAACATAGGAGCACCGCAATATGTACGGCAAACACTAACGAGTATGAAAGAGGAAATTAATAGTAACACAATAATAGTGGGAGACTTTAATATCCCACTCACAACTATGGATAGATCAACTAAACAGAAAATTAACAAGGAAACACAAACCTTAAATGACACAATGGACCAGCTAGACCTAATTGATATCTATAGGACATTTCACCCCAAAACAATCAACTTCACCTTTTTCTCAAGTGCACACGGAACCTTCTCCAGAATAGATCACATCCTGGGCCATAAATCTGGTCTTGGAAAATTCAAAAAAATTGAAATCATTCCAGTCATCTTTTCTGACCACAGTGCAGTAAGATTAGATCTCAATTACAGGAAAAAAATTGTTAAAAATTCAAACACCTGGAGGCTAAATAACACGCTTCTGAATAACAAACAAATCATAGAAGAAATCAAAAAAGAAATCAAAATATGTATAGAAATGAATGAAAATGAAAACACAACAACCCAAAACCTATGGGACACTGTAAAAGCAGTGCTAAGGGGAAGGTTCATAGCATTACAGGCTTACATCAAGAAACAAGAAAAAAATCCAATAAATAACCTAACTCTACACCTAAAGCAATTAGAGAAGGAAGAAATGAAGAACCCCAGAGTTAGCAGAAGGAAAGAAATCTTAAAAATCAGGGCAGAAATAAATGCAAAAGAAACTAAAGAGACCATAGCAAAAATCAACAAAGCTAAAAGCTGGTTTTTTGAAAAAATAAACAAAATTGACAAACCATTAGCAAGACTCATTAAGAAACAAAGAGAGAAGAACCAAATTAACAAAATTAGAAATGAAAATGGAGAGAGCACAACAGACAACACTGAAATACAAAGGATCATAAGAGACTACTACCAGCAGCCCTATGCCAATAAAATGGACAACTTGGAATGAAAAGGACAAATTTTCTTAGAAAAGTTATAACTTTCCAAAACTGAACAGGAAGAAATAGAAGATTCTTAAACCAGACCCATCACAGGCAGGGAAACATCGAAAACTGTAATCAAAATCTTCAGCAACAAAAGCCCAGGACCAGATAGCTTCACAGCTGAATTCTACCAAAAATTTAGAGAAGAGCTAACACCTACCTTACTCAAACTCTTCCGGAAAATTGCAGAGGAAGGTAAGCTTCCAAACTCATTCTATGAGGCCACCATCACCCTAATTCCAAAACCAGACAAAGATGCCACAAAAAAAGAAAACTACAGGCCAATATCACTGATGAACATAGAAGCAAAAATCCTTAACAAAATTCTAGCAAACAGATCCAACAACATATTAAAAAAAATCATACACCATGACCAAGTGGGCTTTATCCCAGGAATGCAAGGATTCTTTAATATCCACAAATCAATCAATGTAATACACCACATTAACAAATTGAAAGATAAAAACCATATGATTATCTCAATAGATGCAGAAAAAGCCTTTGACAAAATTCAACACCATTTATGATAAAACTCTCCAAAAAGCAGGAATAGAAGGAACATACCTCAACATAATAAAAGCTATATATGACAAACCCACAGCAAGCATCACCCTCAATGGTGAAAAATTGAAAGCATTTCCCCTGAAATCAGGAACAAGACAAGGGTGCCCACTCTCACCACTACTGTTCAACATAGTGTTGGAAGTTTTGGCCACAGCAATCAGAGCAGAAAAAGAAGTAAAAGGAATCCAGATAGGAAAAGAAGAAGTGAAACTCTCACTGTTTGCAGATGACATGATCCTCTATATAGGAAACCCTAAAGACTCTACCAGAAAATTACTAGAACTAATCAATGAATATAGTAAAGTTGCAGGATATAAAATTAACACACAGAAATCCCTTGCATTCCTATATACTAACAATGAAAAAACAGAAAGAGAAATTAAGGAAACAATACCATTCACCATTGCAACAAAAAGAATAAAATACTTAGGAGTATATCTACCTAAAGAAACAAAAGACCTATACATAGAAAACTATAAAACACTGATGAAAGAAATCAAAGAGGACACAAACAGATGGAGAAACATACCGTGTTCATGGATTGGAAGAATCAATATTGTCAAAATGGCTATTCTACCCAAAGCAATCTATAGATTCAATGCAATCCCTATCAAGCTACCAACGGTATTTTTCACAGAACTAGAACAAAGAATTTCACAATTTGTATGGAAATACAAAAAACCTCGAATAGCCAAAGTAATCTTGAAAAAGAAGAATGGAACTGGAGGAATCAACCTGCCTGACTTCAGACTCTACTACAAAGCCACAGTCATCAAGACAGTGTGGTACTGGCACAAAGACAGAAATATAGACCAATGGAACAGAATAGAAAGCCCAGAGATAAATCCACGAACCTATGGACACCTTATCTTTGACAAAGGAGGCAAGGATATACAATGGAAAAAAGACAACCTCTTTAACAAGTGGTGCTGGGAAAACTGGTCAACCACTTGCAAAAGAATGAAACTAGAACACTTTCTAACACCATACACAAAAATAAACTCAAAATGGATTAAAGATCTAAATGTAAGACCAGAAACTATAAAACTCCTAGAGGAGAACATAGGCAAAACACTCTCCGACATAAATCACAGCAAGATCCTCTATGACCCACCTCCCAGAATATTGGAAATAAAAGCAAAACTAAACAAATGGGATCTAATGAAACTTAAAAGCTTTTGCACTACAAAGGAAACTATAAGTAAGGTGAAAAGACAGCCGTCAGATTGGGAGAAAATAATAGCAAATGAAGAAACAGACAAAGGATTAATCTCAAAAATATACAAGCAACTCCTGCAGCTCAATTCCAGAAAAATAAATGACCCAATCAAAAAATGGGCCAAAGAACTAAACAGACATTTCTCCAAAGAAGACATACAGATGGCTAACAAACACATGAAAAGATGCTCAACATCACTCATTATTAGAGAAATGCAAATCAAAACCACAATGAGGTACCATTACACGCCAGTCAGGATGGCTGCTATCCAAAAGTCTACAAGCAATAAATGCTGGAGAGGCTGTGGAGAAAAGGGAACCCTCTTACACTGTTGGTGGGAATGCAAACTAGTACAGCCACTATGGAAAACAGTGTGGAGATTCCTTAAAAAACTGGAAATAGAACTGCCATATGACCCAGCAATACCACTTCTGGGCATACACACTGAGGAAACCAGATCTGAAAGAGACACATGCACCCCAATGTTCATCGCAGCACTGTTTATAATAGCCAGGACATGGAAGCAACCTAGATGCCCATCAGCAGATGAATGGATAAGGAAGCTGTGGTACATATACACCATGGAATTTTACTCAGCCGTCAAAAAGAATTCATTTGAACCAGTCCTAATGAGATGGATGAAACTGGAGCCCCTTATACAGAGTGAAGTAACTCAGAAAGATAAAGAACATTACAGCATACTAACACATATATATGGAATTTAGAAAGATGGTAACGATAACCCTATATGCAAAACGGAAAAAGAGACACAGAAATACAGAACAGACTTTTGAACTCTGTGGGAGAAGGTGAGGGTGGGATGTTTCAAAAGAACAGCATGTATACTATCTATGGTGAAACAGATCACCAGTCCAGGTGGGATGCATGAGACAAGTGCTCCGGCCTGGTGCACTGGGAAGACCCAGAGGAATCGGGTGGAGAGGGAGATGGGAGGGGGGATCGGGATGGGGAATAAGTGTAAATCTATGGCTGATTCATATCAATGTATGACAAAACCCACTGAAATGTTGTGAAGTAATTAGCCTCCAACTAATAAAAAAATTAAAAAAAAAAAAAAAACAGATGCAAAAGTAAAATAACAATGGAGCACAAAGCTCAACTTGGGGTAAACAGAATGATAAATGTGTTAACATTCTTAGAATGTTAATGAGCATATAATATTTTAAAGTAGTTGTTAAAAGTTAAAAGTTGCAGATAGTAATCTTGAGAGCAACCAACTAAAAAATAACAGAAAGAGGTATAACTAGGAAGTTAATAAAAAGTATAAAATGGAATACTAAATATATACCTGATTTATCCAAAAGAAGACAGGAAAGGAGGAACATAGGAGCTAAGGACTTTGAGACATTGTTATGGGTTGAATTGTGTCTCCTTGCAAAATCCATATGTTGAAGTCCTAAGCCCCAGTACCTCAGAATATTACTTCATCTGGAACTAGGGTCTTTTTTTTTTTTAATGTGGACCATTTTTAAAGTCTTTGTTGAAATTGTTATATTGCTTTTGCTTTATGTTTTGGTTTTTGGCCCTGAAGCATGTGGAATCTGAGCTCCCCAACCAGGGATCAAACCTGCACCCCCTGCATTGGGAAGCAAAGTCTTAACCACTGGACTCCCAGGGAAGTCTTTAAGTTACAGAGGTAATCAAGCTAAAAGTGATATGACTGATATCCATACAAGAAGGGGACATTTGGATGCAGACAGGCACAGAGAGAAGACATGTGGAGACAAAGTAACAAGATGGCCCTCCACAAGCCAAGGAGAGAGACCTGGAACAGATCCTTCCTTACTGCCCTCAGAAGGAACCAACCCTGCAAACACCCCGATCTCAGATCTTCAGCCTCTAGACTGCACTACTAGATCTAGATCTAGATCTCTAGATCTCCAGCCTGCAGTACTTCGTTATGGCAGCCCTAGTAAAGTAATACAGCCATATAGTAAATAAATACCAAGAAGCCAAAGTTAAAATCCAACAATATTGGTACTTACTTTAGGTGTAAATAGATTAGTACTACATGTAAAATGCAGACACTGTCAGCCTGAACAGAAAAGCAAGATCCAACAATATGCTATTTTCAAGAAAAATACGTTAAACATAGAGACACAGACAGGTTGAAAGTAGAAGGTTTGAAAAATATACACCATGCATACCACAATATACAAGAGAGGGACACAGCCATATTATATCAGAAAAATTAGACTTCAGAACAAGGAAAATTACAAGAGGAAAAATAAGGACATATAATGATTAAAAGAGATTCACTGACAAAACATAAATATCACAATACATACCAATATACATGGATTAATTGTACTGCATATTCTGGTAATATAACATTAAAATATAAAATCAAATTTATAACAGCAAACAAAATATCAAACACCTCAGAATAAACCAAAATAAAGTGGAAGATATATAAGACCTCTATGCCAAAAATTACAATACATCCTCAGAGAAATTAAGTAAGATCCAAATAAATGAAGGAGTATCCAGTTTTCCTGAATCATACACCTAAAAAATGTTAAAGGGTCTCTTCTCTTGAAATTGACCTATACACTGGGGAGAACCTCTACACTTATAATTATCCTATTTGTGGGTCACCAACCCATGGATGTGGGCCTTGACTAGACCATGTCTCTATATATAGTCCTAAGCAAAAAGTCCTAAGCAAAAGAAACAGTATTTTGTTGAAGAAAATGGCAAAGTAATCTTAAAATTTATATAAAAATGCAAAGGGTCTAAAATAAGAAAAAATATCTTAAAAAAGAACAAAGTGGTAAAACTTACACTCTCTGAGTTCAAAATGGCCTGGAGAATTCAGGACTATACAGTCCATGGGGTCACAAAGAGTTGGACACAACTGAGTGCCTTTGACTTTTCACTTTTTAAGTCACTGAGGAGTGGCCAGGGTGGTGGGGGTAGAAAGACCCTGAGCTCACCTCCTCTCATAGGCACACAAAAATTACAACTACTTATAGAGCAACTGTTGATGAGAAAAACCAGGAGAGTCCCAGAAAAGATCTTCTGCCACTGAAGATATAAAGAGAGAACCATAACAAGAGGGCAGGAGGAGCAGAGACATGGTCTAGTCAAGGCCCATATCCATGGGTTGGTGACCCACAAATCGCAGGATAATTATAAGTGTAGTGGTTCTCCCCAAGAAGGAAATGGTCTGAGCCCCACGTTGGGCTCCACAGCACGGAGGTCCTGCACAAAGAAGATGAACATCCAGGACACCTGAAGCCCAGCAGAGCTTACCTTCAGGAGAGCTCGAGGGCTGTGGGAAATACAGACTTCACTCCTAGAGGGTGCACATAAAATCTCACAGGCTCTGGGACCCAGAGCAGAAACAGTATTTTGAAAGAAGCCTCAATCATACCTACTTGATCTCTGAAAGACTCCTGGAGAGGCAAAAAATAGCTGGGGCCTCACTCTGGGGAAACAGACACGGGTGGTAGACATTTGGGGGAGCATGCTCTAATATGAGGACATTGGTACTAGCAAGCGCCATTTTGGAATCCTCCCTTTGGCTTAGAAACCTCAGGACCAAGCCCCAACCAACAGATTCTCAGTACCCGTACTGGGTTGCCCAGGCCAAACAACTACCTGGGCAGAGACAGCCCCACCCACCAACAGGCCCACTTCCCCAAGGCTCCCTGAGCTCAAAATTGCCCCCAGGCCTGGCCACGTCCCCCACAGGACTCAGGCTTTTTGCATACCAGTGTGTTGAAACTAGCCACAGGACCACCAAGACCCTGCAGACAGAGACCCTGGGACCCAGCTCCACACACTAATACCAGCCCTGGAATAAGCCTTACTCCCCAGTGGTCAGGCACCTGAGACTCCGTGGGCCCTGACCCTGCCCACCAGTCGGCAGACACAAGCCCCAGGACCACTAGAGTCCTTCAGTCAGCCATGCTGGGATTTGGCCCCACACATCAGTCGGCCAATACCAACTTTGGGACTCCCCGGACTCATAACCAGCCATGTCAGCAAACAGCCTTGCCCATCAGCAGACTGACATTTGATCTGAGACCCCAAACCCTGCACCCACTTCAGAACCCACCTCTGCCCACCAGTGGGTTTGCACTTGTTTCAGAAACCCCCACTCCAGGCCCACAGACAGAAGGCTTGTAACCCATTCCTACACACTGGCAGCCAGCAGCCTCCACACAACGCAGGGTCTGGCAATCAACCAGATGAAGGATTAGCCTTCATCTGATCACCCACTGTAGTAACCCTGCACAACAGAAGGACCCGTGCAACCAAAATAAAGGGTCCCTCTAAAGCATATAGCTCTAGGGACCAGAGGGGAGTGAGCTGGTGGGACATATAGGATGTCTCCTGCAAAATGCCATTTCTCCAAGGTCAGGAAACATAAACAAACTACCAAATACATAAAAATAAAGTCAGCAAATTGGGCAAAATGAGGAGACAGAGGGACATTTTCCAAAGGAAGGAACTAGGTAGAGCCCCAAAAGAACTAAGTGAAGTGGATATATGGAACATACCTGATAAAGAGTTCAAGGTAGTTACTGTAAAGATGCTCAGAGAACTCAGAAGAAGACTGTATGAACCCAGTGGAAAGTTTACTAAAGAGTCAGAAGATGTAAAGAAGAACCAAGTAGAGCTTAACAATACAATAACTGAAATAAAAATTATTCTGGAAGAAATCAATGGGCTTCCCTGGGGGCTCAGTAGTAAAGAACCCACCTGCCAATGCAGGAGATATGGGTTCAGTCCCTGGGTCAGGGAAACCCCCTGAAGAAGGAAATGGCAACCCACTCCTGCCGGGAGCCGTTATGGGGGGTCCCGCCCGTGACGAGGTCATGAAGAAAATACCGGGCAGGCAAGGCCGTCCGAGACCCCATCCATGACGAGGTCACGAGGAAAGAACCTGACAGGCAAGGCCGTCTAGGATAAGGGACCCTCCAGGTTGGCCTCGGTCTCTACCCCACCCTGTATCTTCCCCCCTTTTCTGCTGTTGTTCTTGTTTGCCCTGTTGCAGATTCTTGTGTTGTCTGCTGAGAGCTCTCCTGCTCCTCTTTCACTGAATAAAGACCAACTTAAAACCCTAATTAATAAATCTTCTGGACGCTGGTACCCTATGAAGGGGCCAGAGATGAAGGAAATGCTTCCATTCAAACATTTTGCTGGCATTCTGGCTTGTTTGATAAATGTGTGATCTCATTGCACAAAATGCTCTTGATTGTTCTAAACATCCTAAGCACAGTACGCTAACAAAAACTATTAAGCATAGGCCCCTTCACGGGGTGAGAAAAGCTCCACAAATATGATAGCCACAAATGTGCCTAATAGAAAATACTTTAGATAGAGATTAGCTGGTGACTTCTTGCAGGTGGTTAACTTTTAGACTAAGAGCCTGTTTTGTGCCATATCTGCTGTTTCTGCAGTCCTTCGCATTTCTGTTCTGTAAAAATGTAATCCTATCTAGTTCCCATAGAGATGACGCTTATTAGAAAGAAAATAGATTAATTGTAAGAAAAACAGGGTCAGCTACTGAAGTTGCTTAAGTCACACCAGGTGCAAGCCATAAAATGTTAGCAGGCCTGAAGGCCAAATGATAAGAAAGACTCTTGTGAACGAAAAAGTATGTGGGTGACATCCAGTTTCTATTGAAGGTCAAGTTGCTGTAATGTTTTGAGATGCCCTGTGTGTAAGCAATATGCACTTCCCCCAAAGATGTTGTTAAGGGTATAAAGGAGCCGTGCAAAAATAAACTTCAGACTTAGCCCCCGAGCTTTGTCTCACTCTCTCTCATTCGCCGACGCCGTTCATCCTGAGGGTTCCCCTGAATCCGGCTGGGGCTGGACCCTGGCACACTCCAGTATTCTTGTCTGGAAAATTCCATGGAGAGAGGAGCCTGATGGGCTACAGTCTATGGTGTAACAAAAAAGTCAAACATGACTTAGTGACTAAACGACAAAGGAACAACAGTAGATAAGATACAAAGGAGCAGACCAGTGAGCTGGAAGACAGAGTAGTGGAAATAACTGAAACTGAACAGAAAACAAAGAAATACATAAGGACAGTTTAAGAGACTGCCTAGGACATCAAGTGTACTAGCATTCATATTGTAGGAGTCTCACCAGGGAAAAGAGAAAGAAGAGAACATGTTTGAAGATATAAGACCTGAAAACTTTCCTAACCTGAGAAAGGAAACATACATCCAGGTCCAGGATGCACAGACAGTCTCAAATAGAATCAACCAAAGAGGTCCATGTCAAGATGTATTTTAATTGAAATGGCAAAAATTAAAGAGAGAATATTAAAAGCACCAAGGAAAAAGCAACAAAGTTATGCACGAGGAAATTCCCATAAGGCTATCAACTGATTTTTCAAAAGAAACTCTTCAGGCCAGAAGGAAGTGATACATATTTAATGTGATAAAGAGAAAGATGTGCAACCAAGAATACTCTAGCTGGCAAAGCTTTATTTCATATTTGACAGAGAAATCACAAGTTTCACAGACAAGCAAAAGCTAAAAGAGTTCGACACCACCAAAACATCTTTATAAGAAATGTTAAATGAACTTCTCTAAATGATGAAAGGCACAACACTAAACTCAAAAAGTGTGAAAGAGAAAGGTTCACTGATAAAGGCAAATATACAGCAAAGATAGTAAATCAATCATGTAAAAAAGTAGGACCATTAAAAGACAAAAGTAGCAAAAATATCTACGGCCACAGAAACAAAATGGAATGCAGAAGCAAAATGCTTTCAAACTAAACTACAAAGCTACAGTCATCAAAACAGTATGGTACTGGCACAAAAACAGATACATAAATCAATGGAACAGAACAGAGAGCCCAGAATGAACCCATGTTGACATGGGTAATTAATCTGTGACAAAGGAACCAAGAATATTAAATAAGGAAAAGACAGACTCTTCAGTAAAGGGTATTGGGAAAACTGGACAACTGTATACAAAAGGAACAAACTGGACTACTTTCTCACATCATGCAAAGAAATAAATTCAAAATGGATTTAAAATTTAAATTTAAGACATGAAACCATAAAATTTATAGAATAAAATTACTAATGATTAGAGAAATGTAAATCTAAATCACAATGAGATATCACTTCACACCTGTCATAATGGCTATAATCAAGAAGATAACAAATAACAAGTGTCAGTCAGAATGTGCAGAAAAGGTCACCCTTATGTACTGTGGGAAAGAATGTAAATTGGTGCAGCCACTATGGAAACAGTTTGAAGATTTAAAAAAAAAATAAAAATAGAACTACCATATGATTCAGCACTTCTACTTATGGATATTTATCCAAACAAAAACACTCATTAGAAAAGATATATGTCCCCCTAAGTTCATTGCAGCAGTATTTATAATAGCCAAGCTATGGAAGCAATCCCAGTGCCCATCAACAGATGAATAGATAAAGAGTATGAAAACCTATTTCTGCTTTATTGACTATGCCAAAGCCTTCGACTGTGTGGATCACAATAAACTGTGGAAAATTCTGAAGGAGATGGGAATACCAGACCACGTGACCTGCCTCTTGAGAAACCTGTATGCAGGTCAGGAAGCAACAGTTAGAACTGGACATGGAACAACAGACTGGTTCCAAATAGGAAAAGGAGTACGTCAAGGCTGTATATTGTCACCCTGCTTATTTAACTTATATGCAGAGTACATCATGAGAAATGCTGTGCTGGAAGAAGCACAAGCTGGAATCAAGATTGCCGGGAGAAATATCAATAACCTCAGATATGCAGATGACACCACCCTTATGGCAGAAAGTGAAGAGGAACTAAAAGCCTCTTGATGAAAGTGAAAGAGGAGAGTGAAAAAGTTGGCTTAAAGCTCAACATTCAGAAAACTAAGATCATGGCATCTCGTCCCATCACCTCATGGGAAATAGATGGGGAGACAGTGGAAACAGTGTCAGACTTTATTTTTGGGGCTCCAAAATCACTGCAGATGGTGACTGCAGCCATGAAATTAAAAGATGCTTACTCCTTGGAAGGAAAGTTATGACCAACCTAGAGATCATATTAAAAAGAGACATTACTTTGCCAACAAAGGTCCATCTGGTCAAGGCTATGGTTTTTCCAGTGGTCATGTATGGATGTGAGAGTTGGACTGTGAAGAAAGCTGAGCGCCGAAAAATTGATGCTTTTGAACTATGGTGTTGGAGAAGACTCTTGAGAGTTCCTTGGACTGAAAGGAAATCCAACCAGTCCATCCTGAAGGAGATCAGTCCTGAGTGTTCATTGGAAGGACTGATGTTGAAGCTGAAACTCCAATACTTTGGCCACCTCATGCAAAGAGTTGACTCACTGGAAAAGACCCTGATGCTTGGAGGGATTGGGGGCAGGAGGAGAATGGGAAGACAGAGGATGAGATGGGTGGATGGCATCACTGACTCGATGGACATGAGTTTGAGTAAACTCCAGGAGTTTGTGATAAGACAGGGAGGCCTGGGGTGCTGCGATTCATGGGGTTGCAAAGAGTCGGACACGACTGAGCGACTCAACTGAACTGAACTGATGAAAAGATTATATATATATCTCACATATACACAAACAAAATGGAATATTACTAAGCCATAAAAATAACAGAATGTTGTCATTTGCCATAATAAAGATCTAGAGAGTATTATGCTAAGTAAAATAAGTCAGACAAAGAAATAAACACCAAATGATTTCAGTTACATGTGGAATATAAAAAACAAAATAAATGAACCAATATAACAAAAAAGAAACAAAATTATTTATACAAACAAACAGGGAGGAAGGTATGGGGAAGAAAGAAATAGTTGAGGGAGACTAAGTGGATCTCCCTGATGGCTCAGAGGGTAAAGTGTCTGCCTGCAATGTGGGAGACCAGGGTTCGATCCCGGGTTGGGAAGATCCCCTGGAGTAGGAAATGGCAACCCACTCTAGTATTCTTGCCTGGAAAATCCCATGGAAAGAGGAGCCTGGTAGGCTACAGTCCATGGGGTCGCAAAGAGTCGGACACGAATGAGCGACTTCACTCACTCACAAGAGGTACAAACTTCCAGTTGGAAAATAAATGAGTCATGATTAAAAAATGTACAGTGTGAGGTACATTTATTATTGTTGCTCGGTTGTCATCTCTGACTCTTTGCGACCCCATGGACTGCAGCACTCCAGGTCTCCCTGTCCCTCACCATCTCCCAGAGTTTGCCCAAGTTCATGTCCACTGAATTGGAGACGTTGCCCAACCATGCGCATGGCATGGCTCATAGCTTCATTGAGTCATGCAAGCCTCTTAGCCACAACAAGGCAGTGACCCATGAAGGGGGTGAGGTATATAGGCAGAAACTAGTATCTTTATATAGTGACATATTGTGACTGGACTTAATACTGTGATCATTTTAAAATGCATAGTAAAAATTACTATGTTGTATAACAGGAACTAACTTGTGTGATAGGTAGTTGTACTTCAAAAACAAACAAACTTATAAAAAAAGAGATCAGATTTGTGATTACCAAAGGTGGTGTAGGGCTTCCCTGGTGGTTTAGTGGTAGAGAATCCGCCTGCCAATGCAGGAGACTTGGATTTGAGCCTTGGTCCAGGAAGAGCCCCTGGAGAAGGAAATGGCAACCCACTCCAGTATTCTTGCTGGGAAAAGCCCTTGGACAGAGAAGCCTGGCAGGCTACAGACCATGGAGCTGCAAAAGAGATGGACGCAACTGAAATGACTAAACAACAACCAAGATGGGGTGGGGGTGAGGGAGGGGGAACTGGATGAAAGGGGGCTAAGAGGTACTACAAACTTCCCATTGTGAGATACACAAGTATTAGGGATATAATGAACATGAAAAATATAATTAGCAGTGCTGTACATTACACATGAAAGTTGTTATTACTCAGCAATGAAAAGGAACAAAAGGATACATACTATGTTTTTTCACTTAAGAACATAGAAACTTGATACATGATGATAGAAATCAGAAAATCATTGCCTCTGGTGTGGGAGGCAGTTAAAAATTGACTGGAAGGCTGCATGCGGGAGTTTTCCAGGGTGATAAAAACACTTCATATCTTATTTTGCCTAGTAGTTACAACTGTCAGAACTTATCAAACGGAACACTTAAGATTTGATCATTTTATTGCTTATAAATTATACTGCAATTAACAACAACATCAACAGAAAAAAACCCCAAAAAAACCCTGTTACTCGATGACAAAATAGCACATTGACAGAGCTTACAATTTAATTATTTCATACGTCTACCCTAAGATGATAATGCCATACTGTGCTCTGTCTCTCAGTCTGGTCTGACTCTTTGTGAGCCTATGGACTGTAGCCTGCCAGGCTCCTCTACCCAGGGGGATTCTCCAGGTAGGAATACTGGAGTGGGTTGCCACGCATTCCTCCAGGGGATCTTCCAGTCCGGAAATGGAACTGGGGATTCCTGCACTGCAGGCGATTTGTTACCAGCTAAGCTACCAGGGAAGTCCTAAGATGATAATAACCCTAAGGAAATTTAACAAAGGATAACAGATAGTCTCTGTCATTAATAAAGTAAAATCAAGTGGAGAAGTATGTGGATACTAGATCTCAAGGTCAATAAGATGTGCATTTATACAGCGGCAACGCAGTTACAACAGTAGGATTCAAAAGAAGGACACATGACTGTAATGCTAGATGGCCATGGAAATAAACTAGGTGCATCTCTATGTCTGATGTAGAATAGTCTCCTAGATAATTGCTAAAACAAAGGAGGGAAGAGGCAGAACAATGCAGTGCAACTCAGTTCAGTCGTTCAGTCGTGTCCGACTCCTTGCAACCCCATGAATCGCAGCACGCGGGGCCTCCCTGTCCATCACCAGCTCCCGGAGTTTACTCAAACTCATGTCCATTGAGTCCGTGATGCCATCCACCCATCTCATCCTCTGTCGTCCCCTTCTCCTCTTGCCCTCAATCCCTCCCAGCATCAGGGTCTTTTTTGATGAGTCAACTCTTCGCATGAGGTGGCCAAAGTATTGGAATTTCACCTTCAGCATCAGTCCTTCCAATGAATATTCAGGACTTATTTCCTTTAGGACGGACTGACTGGATCTCCTTGCAGTCCAAGGGACTCTCAAGAGTCTTCTCCAACACCACAGTTCAAAAGCATCAATTCTTCGGCACTCAGCATTCTTTATAGTCCAACCCTCACATCCATAAGTGTCTACTAGAAAAACCATAGCTTTGACTAGACAGACCTTTGTTGGCAAAGTAAACTCTCTGCTTTTTAATATGTTCTCTAGGTTGGTCATAACTTTTCTTTTAAGGAGCAAGCATCTTGTAATTTCATGGCTGCAATCACTATCTACAGTGATTTTGGAGCCCAAAAAAATAAAGTCAGCTACTGTTTCCACTGTTTCTCCATCTATTTGCCATGAAGTGATGGGACCAGATGCCATGATCTTAGTTTTCTGAATGTTGAGGTTTAAGCCAACTTTTTCACTCTCCTCTTTCATGTTCCTCAAGAAGCTCTTTAGTTCTACTTCACTTTCTGCCGTAAGTGTGGTGTCATCTGCATATCTGAGGTTATTGATATTTCTCCCAGCAATCTTGATTCCAGCTTGTGCTTCATCCAGCCCAGCATTTCACATGATGTATTCTGCATATAAGTTAAATAAGCAGGGTGACAATATGCAGCCCTGATGTACTCCTTTCCCTATTTGGAACCAGTCTGTTGTTCCATCTCCAGTTCTAACTGTTGCTTCCTGACCTGCATACAGATTTCTCAGGAGGCAGGTCAGGTGGACTGGTGTTCCCATCTCTTGAAGAATTTTCCACAGTGTCCTGTGATCCATACAGTCAAAGGCTTTGGCATAGCTAATACAGCAGAAGTAGATGTTTTTCTGGAACTCTCTTGCTTTTCTGATGATCCAACAGATGTTGGCAATTTGATCTCTGGTTCCTCTGCCTTTTCTAAACCTAGCTTGAACATCTGGAAGTTCACAGTTCATGTACTGTTGCAACCTGGCTTGGAGAATTTTGAGCATTACTTTATCAGAATGTGAGATGAGTGCAATTGTGCAGTAGTCTGAACATTCTCTGGCATTGCCTTTCTTTGGGATTGGAGTGAAAACTGACCCTTTCCAGTCCTATGGCCACTGCTGAGTTTTCCAAATTTGCTGGCATACTGAGTACAGCACTTTCACAGCATCATCTTTTAGGATTTGAATTACCTCAAAGAGAATTCCATCACCTCCACAAGCTTTGTTCACAGTGATGCTTCCTAAGGCTCACTTGACCTTGCATTCCAGGATGTCTGGCTCTAGGTGAGTGATCACACCATCATGATTATCTGGGTCATGAAGATTTTTTGGGTAGTTCTTCTGCGCATTCTTGCCACCTCTTCTTAATATCTTCTGCTTCTGTCAGGTCCATACCGTTTCTGCCCTTTATTGTGCCCATCTTTGCAAGAAATGTTCCCTTGATATCTCTAACTTTCTTGAACAGCTCTCTAGACTTTCCCATTCTATTGTCTTCCTCTATTTATTTGCATTGATTTTTGTGGAAGGCTTTCTTATCTCTCCTTGCTATTCTTTGGAACTCTGCATTCAAATGGGTATATTTTTCCTTTTCTCCTTTGCCTTTCACTTCTTTTCTCAGCTATTTGTAAGGCCTTCTCAGACAATCATTTTGCCTTTTTGCATTTCTTTTTCTTAAGGATGGTCTTGATCCCGGCCTCCTGTACAATGTCATGAACCTCTCTGCATAGTTCTTCAGTCACTCTATCAGATCTAATCCCTTGAATCTATTTGTCATTTCTACTGTATAATTGTAAGGGATTTGATTTAGGTCATACCTGAATGCTCTAGTGGTTTTCCCTACTTTCTTCAATTTAAGTCTGAATTTGGCAATAAGGAGTTCATGGTCTGTGCCACAGGCAGCTCCCAGAATTGTTTTTGCTGACTGTATAGAGCTTCTACATCTTTGGCTGCAAAGAGTATAATCAATCTGATTTCAGTACTGACCATCTGGTGACGTCCATGTGTAGAGTCTTCTCTTGTGTTGTGGGAAGAGGCTGTTTGCTATGACCAGTGAGTTCTCTTGGCAAAACTCTATTAGTCTTTGCCCTGCTTCATTCTGTACTCCAAGGCCAAGTTTACCTGTTACTCCAGGTATTTCTTGACTTCCTACTTTTGCATTCCAGTCCTCTATAATGAAAAGGACATCTTTTTTCAGTGTTTGTTCTAGAAGGCCTTGTATGTCTTCATAGAACCATTCAACTTCAGCTTCTTCAGCGTTCCTCGCTGGGGCATAGACTTGGATTACTGTGATGTTGAATGGTTTGCCTTGGAAATGAACAGAGATCATTCTGTTATTTTTGAGATTGCATCCAAGTACTGCATTTTGGACTCTTTTGTTGACTATGATGGCTACTCCATTTCTTCTAAGGGATTCTTGCCCACAGCAGTAGATATAATGGTCATCTGAGTTGAATTCACCCATTCCAGTCCATCTTAGTTCACTGATTCCTAAAATGTTGCTGTTCACTCTTGCCATCTCCTGTTTGACCACTTCCAATTTGCCTTCATTCATGGACCTAACATTCCAGGTTACTGTTCAACATTGCTTTTTACAGCATCAGACTTTAGTTCCATCACCAGTCACATCCACAACTGGGTGTTGTTTTTGCTTTGGCTCCATCTCTTCATTCTTTCTGGAGTTATTTCTCCACTGATCTCCAGTAGCATTTGGGCACCTACCAACCTGAGGAGTTCATCTTTCAGTGTCTTACCTTTTTGCCTTTTCATACTGTTCATGGGGTTTTCAAGGCAAGAACACTGAAGTGGTTTGCCATTCCCTTCTCCTGTGGACCACATTGTCAGAACTCTCCACCATGACCTGTCCATATTGGGTGGCCCTACACGGCATGGCTCATAGTTTCATTGAGTTAGACAAGGCTGTGATCCATGTGATCAGATTGGTTAGTTTCCTGCGATTGTGGTTTTCAGTCTGTCTGCCCTCTGATGAAGAAGGATAAGAGGCTTATGGAAGCTTCTTGATGGGAGAGACTGACTGATGGGGAAATTGGGTCTTGTTCTGATGGGCAGGACCATGTTTAGTAAATATTTAATCCAACTTTCTGTTGATGAGTGGGGCTATGTTCCCTCCCCGTTATTTACCTGGGGCCAAACTATACTGGAGGTAATGAAGATAATTACCATATTAAAAAGCAGAGACATTACTTTGCCAACAAAGGTCCATCTAGTCAAGGCTATGGTTTTTCCAGTAGTCCTGTATGAATGTGACAGTTGGACTATAACGAAAGCTGAGTGCCGAAGAATTGATGCTTTGAACTGTGGTGTTGGAGAAGCCTCTTGAGAGTCCTTTGGACTGCAAGGAGATCCAATCAGTCCATCCTGAAGGAGATCAGTCCTGGGTGTTCATTGGAAGAACTGATTCTGAAGCTGAAGCTCCAACACTTTTGTCACCTGATGCGAAGAGCTGACTCATTTGAAAAGATCCGACCCTGATGCTAGGAAAGATTGAAGCCTGGAGAAGTGGATGACAGAGGATGAGATGGTTGGATGGCATCACCGAGTCAATGAACATGAGTCTGGTAAACTTTGGGAGTTGGTGATGGACAGGGAGGCCTGGCGTGCTGCAGTCCATGGGGTTGCACAGAGTCGGACACAACTGAGCGACTGAACTGAACTGAATGAAGATTATGGCAGAAAGAACTTCTATCTGCTGATGCAGATGACTATCTCTGGAGTTCTGGGAGATATATTTTCATCTTGCACCCCCCTAGTTATTTAGTTTTGATTTTTCACCTTATACAACTAAAATTTTAAAAATTAAGTAAACAACAACAATTAGCAAACAGACACAAAAGGATGTAGATAGTACTCCTGACTTAGGGAGATGAAAATTAAGGAGGTTAGTAATGGTTTTATGAAAAAATGGGCAATTGAGCTGGGTCTTATAGCCTGGGTGTGGGAAGAAATTACAGAGAGGGGGAAAAAGAAGGAATATGAATCAAATTTCCACACTTTCAAATCCAAGCACCAGAAATGCCAGTGGAATCTTCCCTGTGTTATTCCAAGGCTAAGAAACAAATGCATGTTCCATTTCTTGAAACAAACTATCTTACTTAGGAAGTTTGTATTCTGAATGAATGTGGTGTTCTGATTGAAATGTTTGCTGTAGGTAGTGTTTTGTTACCTTCTTGATATCAGGGATGGAGAGAGAAAAAAAATACACCTAGCTGCTCTTTTGTTTTGTTTTGTTTTGTTTGTTTGTTTTAAACAACTTAGTCTTTTATTTGCCCAAGGCCAGCTGTTATTGGCACTGCGGCCCCAAGACTTGCAGAAGGAATGGGGGCCGGGGTGAGCCATCCTGCCTCCCAGGTGCTGCCTGCCCCATCCTGCTTCCTGCAAGAGATGGCAGAGTAGATAAAGTGTGCCCTTGGGCCTTCAAGTATCTCCTCAACTTTGTGTGTGTGTTAGCCGCGCAGTCGTGTCCAACTCTGCGACCCCATGGACTGTAGCCCACCAGGCTCCTCTGTCCAAAGGATTCTCCATGCAAGAGTACTGGAGTGGGTTGCCATTTCCTTCTCCAACCCTTGAATTTCCTCTCAATATGTAGTTCACCTCCCCAGGGCTTTTTCTCTGATGGAACCTCTGCCTGCTGAGCTGACTGCTGTTGCCTGATCCCCAGTGTGGGAGGGGCTCTGAGGGAGACTTCTCTGTCCTGCAGGCTGCCCCATCCTCTCCCACTGAGAGTCCAAAGTAGAGGCTGTTAAGGATTCTGCAGACTCATTTCTGCTTAGTTCCCTTATAACTGTCCTACTTCTTTTCATGTGTGATTTTCATACTGTATCAGAAATCCCTGCAGGTTTCTGATATGGGTATGGAGTCAACTCTGATTTCCTGTGTTGATGCCGGTTTCGTCCCCCTGCTTTGGGATTCTTTGCTTTTTCTGGTCAATTTATGTGTGTGCTGTGCTTTGTTGCTAAGTCGTGTCCGACTCTTTGCGATTCCATGGACTGTAGCCGCCAGGCTCCTCTGTCCATGGGGATTCTTCAGACAAGAATACTGGAGTGGGTTGCCATGCTCTCCTCTAGGGCATCTTCCCAACCCAGGGATCGAACCCAGGTCTTCCACATTGCAGATGGATTCTTTACCGTCTGAGCCACCAGGTCAATTTAAGCGAGGAAATAAATGGAAGGGAAGGGATTCAATTTCTAAGCTCAATTCACCATCTTTCCTAGATGCCAGCCTGAGTTATTAACGTCACATTATTAGACAATACCAGGAGCCTGTGAAAACTGGCTTGGTATTAATACATTTTAGGCAATTAATGTTATGGAATGTATTGGAATTAAAAGAGACGGTGTTTGGTTTGTTTAGTAGCGAAAGTCAGTAATGTCTGACTCTTTGTGAACCCATGTACTACACAGTCCATGGAATTCTCTAGGCCAGAATACTGGAGTGGGTAGCCTTTCCCTTCTCCAAGGGAGCTTCTCAGCCCAGGAATCAAACCCAGGTCTCCCACATTGCAGGCAGATTCCTTATCAGATGATCCACAAGGGATGCCCCTTGGTTTGTTTAGACAGGATTCAGATCTTGATTCTACCAATCCCAGACACTGAATTAATCATTTGGAGTCTCATTTTCCTTCACTTATAAGATGGAGACTGTTAACAGCATCTACCTCATAGAACAGTAACAAGGGTAAAATGAGGTAATGAATCTAAAGCTTCGGCACAGTACCTGATGATCAATAACTTCTTAATAAATATTAAAAGAAGTTTCCCCACTCTTTCCTCATTGCTAGATGTGGTAACTACACTCAAATGTTCCCACTAACATTCAGATTTCACACCTGAATTTTTCCAAGTAAGTTTTTTTTTTTTAAGAAAGAATGGTTCATAGTCGAATCAAATTTGATCTAATCTGAAAAGCAATATAAAAACCCTAGAAGAATGCATCCTAGCTGTCTAGACAGGGCCCTATGGACTGTTAAGGAGTCCCAAACCCTCTGCCTCTTGCTTTCCTCATCTGGAAAGTAAAATTCCATTTTCACCAAAATTTCACAAAGCTGTATTTAGCCACCCTCCTGTACAGATGCAACTACACTCTCAGGTTATAGAGCTGTGGGTTTCTTTTAATAAATGAGAGGATTTGTGTCTTCCCAAGCTTGATACGTAGGGATGGAGCCGAGGATTAAAAGGGAGACACGATGAGGATTTAAGCAGATTTATTGCAAATCATTACTGGAGTGCACGAGTTACTGCCCCAAGATTAAGGTGAGCCTCGCTCAAGAACATTTTCTTCGGTAGTAACAGATAGGCAAAGCTTCTTTTTTTTTTTTCTTTTTAAATCATTCTCTAATGAGAAATGGTTTAAACTGGGGAACTTCTCTGCACAGTAAATTGGACAGATTCAGAGACATGCTGGGAAGATCATTCAGTAACAGAACTAAAGCTGCTGTCCCTAACAAAATCACACCAGTTAGAATGAGAATGAGAGGTTCGCAGCACCTGACAACTAGCAAGCCGGCACAATTGCCACAGAATCAGCCTGACACAGATAGACTGGTATTAAATCCTGCCCCTGATCGCTCCGTGGTGCCACCCCTCTGAACTCTGTTCCGGACCTTTGAGTGGATTCCCATTTCTCATAGGAGAAAATAGCAAATTCTCAGTATGCCCTTCAGCCATGGGTAGGCCCTGCAGCGCCTCTAACAGCCTCGGCTTTGGCTCTGCCTCCAGGGTCCCATGGTCCAGCTATCCATGCCTGCCTGCGCCCCAGGAGAACACCTGGCCTGTGGCGTCCAGCAGCAATGCGTACTCGGCGCCCAGCTCCAGCCTACACGCCCGCAGCCTGGGGGCCAGAGGCCAGTAGAAGGGCGGCTGCGGGCTCACGTAGGCGCAAGCACAGGGCAGCAGCAGCTGCAGCCCCGCCTGGGTCTCATCACTGCTGGGTCTGTGTTCCACCTCTAGCACGGCCTGGGCCCAGAGGGGCTCCCCGCGCAGTGCCAAACCGGGAGCCCAGGCCTGCAGCTCCGCCCCGGCTCCCGGCCCCGCGTGCAGCATCACCAGGAGCTCCTCTGACACCCATGCGTCGGTGCATCCGCCCACCACGCCGGACAGCTGCACCTGGCCTCCACCGGTCACAAAGGCAGTGTAGCTCCAGCTTGAGCTCATGCTGCAGACAGCGGGGCTGCGGCCCAGCGTCGTCAGCAACTCGGGGCTGGAAAAGGTCAGTTTTCATTCCAATCCCAAAGAAAGGCAATCCCAAAGAATGTTCAAACTACTGCACAATTGCACTCATCTCACACGCTAGCCAAGTAATGCTCAAAATTCTCCAAGCCAGGCTTCAATAGCACATGAACCGTAAACTTCCAGATGTTCAAGCTAGATTTAGAAAAGGCAGAGGATCTAGAGATCAAATTGCCAACATCCATTGGATCATCGAAAAAGCAAGAGTTCCAGAAAAACATCTGCTTCTGCTTTATTGACTATGCCAAAGCCTTTGACTGTGTAGATCACAACAAACTGTGGAAAATTCTTCAAGAGATGGAAATACCAGACCACCTGACCTGGCTCCTGAGAAATCTGTATGCAGGTCAAGAAGCAACAGTTAGAACTGGACATGGAACAACAGACTGGTTCCAAATTGGGAAAGGAGTACATCAAGGCTGTTTATTGTCACCCTGCTTATTTAACTTATATGCAGAGTACATCATGAGAAACACTGGGCTGGATGAAGCACAACTTAGAATCAAGATTGCCGGGAGAAATATCAATAACCTCAGGTATGCAGATGACACCACCTTTATGGCAGAAAGCAAAGAACTAAAGAGCCTCTTGAGGAAAGTGAAAGAGGAGAGTGAAAAAGCTGGTTTAAACTCAACATTTAGAAAACAAAGATCATGGCATCTGGTCCCATCACTTCATGGCAAATAGATAGGGAAACAGTGGAAACAGTGACTAACGATTTTTTCTGGGCTCCAAAATCACTGTAGATGGTGACTGCAGCCATGAAATTAAAAGACACTTGCTCCTTAGAAGAAAAGTTATGACCAACCTAGGGAGCTTATTAAAAAGCAAAGGCATTACTTTGCCAACAAAGGTCCATCTAGTCAAAGCTATGGTTTTTCCAGTAGACATGTATGGATGTGAGAGTTGGACTATAAAGAAAGCTGAGCACTGAAGAAATGATGCTTTTGAACTGTGGTATTGGAGAAGACTCTTGAGAGTCCCTTGGACTGCAAGGAGATCCAACCAGTCCATTCTAAAGGAAATCAGTCCTGAATATTCATTGGAAGGACTGATGCTGAAGGTGAGATTCCAATACTTTGGCCACTGATTCGAAGAACTGACTCATTTGAAAAGGCCCTGATGCTGGGAAAGATTGAAGGCAGGTGGAGAAGGGGATGAAAGAGGATGAGATGGTTGGATGGCATCAAGGACTCAATGGACATGAGTTTGAGTAAACTCCAGGAGTTGGTGATGGACAGGGAGACCTGGTGTGCTGCAGTCCATGGGGTCACAAAGAGTCGGACACAAGTGAGCGACTGAACTGAACTGAACAGTATGCCCTGCGAGTTCCCGCGTGGCCCAGACCCTGCTCACTTCCCTAGTGATCCTGCCTTCACTAGCTGCATTCCAGCCACACTGTCCTCACACAGAATAGACGTCACTGCCACAGGGCCTTCGCAAATACTGTCCTCTCTACTTGGAATGCTCTGCTCCTCTTCATGCCTCAGACCATAGTTCAAATATTTACAGTACCATTGGCTATCTCCATAATCTTTTAAATTGCGATCCATGGTTAATTGTGTATTAGTATTATTTATTAGTATTACCAGTATAAGTTCCTCATTAGAATAAAAATTTCATGAGGACAGGTAATGCATCTATTGTACTGGCCACTTTCTTTATAATACTTACACAAGACAAATATTCAATAAATATTCACTGACTATGTGAATGAATGGATTTGCAACCTCCATCAACATCAGAAGCTCGGACTATAAATCTCTAAGTGCAACAAATTTCTGAGCTGAATCTCATGAATCACTCAGCCCCATGAGAACTGGCTGACACAGACTTATGTGATTATCTGTGGTATGCTCTGTGTGTACATGGATGGACAGCCATAGATCTATACTCTCATCTTTTCCTCTCTTCTCTCTTTCCCTGGGTTGCATTTGTGCTCCCAGGTCCCCTACCATGTAGCCCTTTGTTTCTTCATTCCCTTCACTGTGTGCGTATTACTGGTCACTTTCAGTTTTTCTGTCTCGACCCTCACAAGCCAGGACCTCCCTGTGATTTGGTGGCCTCATTTGTACCCACCATTCTGGCACCTAGGTTCCTTATTTGATGGCTCTCTTACTTCCAAAGGCAGGTTGGACCCCTGGGTCATGAAGACCCTCTGGAGTAGGAAATGGCAACCCAGTCTGGTACTCTTGCCTGGAAAAATTCCATAGACAGAGGAGCCTAGCGGACTATAGTCCATGAGGTTGCAAAGAGTCAGACATGGCTGAGCACACTGATAGGAAACTAAGTTACTTTCAAAGGCTCCTACTTCTCTGTCAAGATATTTAGAAATTACCATTCCTAGAAAAATATTCAAAAGATAGATTTTCTCTCTCTCTTGCTTCATAGGTCTTAGGGCCAGGAACAAAAATGATATCTTTTTAAACTGTAGGATGAGTTGTGAGAACCCTGGGATGAGTGGATATTTTAAAACAATGACATAGCTGGCTATTCAAGAGGATGAAAACTTTATGACATGACTCTGGAAATGAAAGTTGTTTGGAAAATAACTGAAAATTTCATGGGATGTCTGAGAAATCATTATAGTAGGGACTTATTCATTCACTTGTTCATCAATTTAATGACCATGTTTTGAGTGGCTAACACGAGCCAGGCACTGTGTTTTTGTTTTTTTTTTGTTTTTTTTTTTTTTAGGCACTGTGTTTCTATCTGGTTGCTGCTAACAATGGTATACAGGGCAGCTGGGAGTTCTTCCCCCAGGAGGCATTGCAAGAAATAGACACTAAATAATAAAATATACATTTCTGGCAAGTGTAATGAGCCAGGATATTATGAGTTAGTTATAAGCACTGAAAATCTATTTTCTCTTCCACAGCAAGGAAAGTATTGTCATTCTGCTTTGGCCATGATATTGGTACTGTCCAGTTGTTGCAAAGTTTTTCAGTGTGAGTGAACATCCCCTAGTGGGTCATGAAATTACATTTTACTACCATTTTAAATGAATAAAATAGAATTGAAAACATCAGAGATTACCTTACATATTAAAGAGAAATACTGATTTTTGTTTCATGTATGGATATATTGGTTCTGACAGACTATGTCTTACCGCAGGTCACCATCAAAAATGTGTCAGAGCATGCCTCCTGGGGCCAGAATCTTAGTATTGTCCCACTCTGTATGAGGTGCTAACGGACCATTTATGATGATGGCAAGACAGTTAGCTGGTTCCTTTGGGTGAAAGAAATAGACACATTCAAATTCAGCCCTATTTCAAAGGACCTTTCATTTTTTTAGACTATGAATCAGAAAATACTATTTGGAAAGATACTCATGGAGAAATGAAAATAATTTATCACTCAGAACAGGCAATTTTAAAAAATTACATTATGGGGGGAGAACTGATATGCTTCCCTAATTATAGATATGCCACAGGATTACTAAATTACTCAATTCATGCAGCGAGTCTTTATCGAGTATCTATCATGTTCCAGATACTGTGCTGAATAAATCATGCATGGTTCTTACCTTCATTAGGTATGTAATCTTATTCATCACTGTTTAAATTCGTGATCCTCAGTCCTGGCAGCAAAATATAATCATCTGGGAGCTTTTAAAAAGTACTGATTTTCATTCCCATAGGTTCTGGTTTAATTAGTCCAGGGTAGGGATCCAGGATGAACACTGTTTGAGCTATCCAGGTGATTCTAATGTGCAGCCAATATTGAGAACTAACGGCCAATAATGGTCAATAAGAATTTTGCAAATCTGTATATTATTTAACTTTCCTTAAGATACGTAGAACATTTTGTATCTTGGGGTGGTAAAATAAATTCTTCTTATAAAAGTAAGTACTTTACAAATCAGCATATATAAAACCCTTGAATTATTTTTATCACTATTCTCTGGCTAAATTCTGTTTAACAATCAGGTTTACATTGTTTTAATTTTAAAATTTTTACTTTCATTATTCGTTTTGAACCTCATTTATGAAAACATTTCAATTCCCCATTATTAACCGTTTCTCCTAAATGATTAATATTTAAGAATAAAAACTATCCTTTAATTTCCATCTTTAGTGTCAATAATCAAGTTAAAGTTCCATGTGTATACACTTCTAGATGAAATATTCAAATTTATAATCATTTGCCTATTTGTTTCATTTTTGCTAACATTTTGTTAGCAAATAATTAATACATTAATTAATTTTTCATTCCCCTTCACATTTAATAGTGAATATCCACACAGCCAAAGTTTATAAAAAACCTGGAAAAGAAAAAATCTGCCTGATTCAAATCCCCATTTTCCTCAGCATCTCTTGTGCTTTGTCTTTTCAAGAAAAGCTTCACCCTTTTTTAAAAAAGCTACTCTCATCTCTAACACCATGTTTTGCCTTCCCTGAAGACCGGATTCTTAAGGTATCTGATTGAAGAACTCCACTTTTCCTTATTTCCTTTTCAAATGAAAATGAGCAAGCCAACTGAAATATCAGGGAGTTTTCTGCATTTCCCGCCAACTTAATCTCACTGCCTGTTAATGACATTCTTACTTATTCATTCCCTTCTTTGGAGCCATCTAGAGATAATTTTCATCTTCTCTCTTTTCTTAATTTTATCCTTATGACTGCATGTGGGCTGTGGAAACATACAGTTTCACCTTGACTTGGAAGCTCCCAGCTCTGTGGTCTCAGTCTAGTAACTTAAATTCTCTATGGTTCAAGTATTAGACATAATGAATATGAAATACTCAGCACTTTTTATTATACCTTCTAGCATACAATAAATGGTAGATAGCATGAATATTGAAGCAGTAGGCTGCCCACAGTGTATTAGTTGCTCAGTTGTGTCCAACTCTTTACAATCCCATAGACTGTAGTTCACCAGGCTCCTCTGTCCATGGGATTCTCTAGGCAAGAATATTGGAATGGGTTTCCATTCCCTTCTCCAAGGCTGCCCACATTTAATATCAATCCATTATGTTGGTGTAGGACATATAGAATCCTTCCTAGAGATAATTTCAGTCCATCTCTAGCTAGAGAAAGAAGGCTTAAACACTGGAGAATTGGTTCCCGAGGAGCACATCTGTTACAGGATCATTTGTTCATCCATTTGACAAATATTAATCTGATCCTCTCTCTGTGCCAGGCTCTGGGCTGGGAGCCAGGGCTCCAGCAGGGACTAGGACAGATATACACTCACTACTATAGAACTTACAGTCTTGCCAGGACACTAAAATTCTCATGTGTGTGCTCTTATGTGATATGAAAAGTTGCCTTTCAGCGCCTCAGGGGCTCTGGGACTGGGATGAGCTCCTCCCGGACAAGCACAGAATCTGTGATGATGCTGATGATGATAACTGTGACCTGCATTTTTTATTTGAAAAGGTGAGGGCACTCTCTATTATCATCCCCTTTGGGGAATGTTAAGGTTCCTTTCCCTACTTACTGCAAGAGTATTTGGACGAAGGAATGAGGTTTCTAGACCCAGTCTTCAGTGAACATGAAACCTCAGAATGTGGTAAGTGCTGCCGGCTGACTTTGCTAAGGAACCCTCATTTCTCACAGGCTGACTGGAGAAGGGTTCCCAAATAGCTGTTTTCATCAGGAGTCATAGAATTTGCATTGCTGAATTTCCCCCCAGGTTTTTTTACTATTCATCAATATAACCATTTTAAAAACTTATTTGTTTCTTGCTTTTCAAAAAAACACAATACTACGGCATGTTTTTAAACATTGGTGCTTATTACATTTTTTCAAAACCTTCTTTTAATTTGCTGCATGCCATTCACTCTTTTCCTTTACACTTAGACATTGCATATCCTCCTCCTTTAATGACTTTAAATGATACTATATTACTATGCTGTAAATATTTAGGCATAAATTTTTACCATCACTAATCATTCCTCAGATTTTATATCTGCAAGGTATGTGACAGAGAACTTTACAACTCTGACGTTTCTTAAAATTTATTCCCAAATTTCTTTCCAGAAAAATAGTACAAGTGTATATGTCCACAAGCAGGGTTGTGAGTACCAGATTCATCATGTCTTAACCTGTTCTGAGTTCTCACACATACAGAGATTCAGATTCTATCGAAACTATAGGAGGAACACATGTCTGCTATGTCTCTAGTTTTATGCTAGCATTTAGATACATTTTTCTAAATTGTGTGTTATAAATGGCAATATTCTAAGTTTACTTTTTTCTTTTAGTTTATGATGAGCTCATTCTGAAAAGAAAGAATGAATCCCCATCCAAAACTGATTTGGATGTCAAGACTGATAACATATTACACACATACACACACACATTCACACAGACACACACACAAACCAAGAGGGGATAAAAAGGCTTATTATTTATATAATGAAGTTTCTGGAAAAGCATGACTGATTTTCTCAGCTAACCCAAAAATGACTTGAGAAACCAAAGAAAGGACACTGGCTTAGGGTTTTTATTTTGATTAGAAGGTGAGACTGAGGTAAGGGTTTCTGTGCCTGGATAGGACTTGTGTGGTTTGAACTTTCAATAGGTGCCAAAGGAGAGAACATCCAGTCTTATCAGCTTGCCCAGGTGTGGGGCGAAAGGTCAAAGAAGAATGAAGTTTAAAAGCTGATAGCAGTCAAACATCAAAAAAAAAAAAAACAGACATTTTATTAGTTTATTTGTTGAAATATTTTATATTCAACCTGTCCTCTTCTACTCTTTGACTACTTGCGATACAGTTCACACAGGACAGCTAGGAAGATGCTTGGTTCTTTTCATTTATTTACTGGTTTTCAAGACAATGAAGTTGTTTCCTGCCATTCTCTGAAGGTGATTATTTTTTAATGCTATAAAATCATGGGTTTAAATATATTTATTGGGCTTCAATGGACATGAGTTTGAGCAAGCTCTGGGAGTCGGCGATGAATAGGGAAGCCTGGCATGCTGTAGTCCATTGGGTTGCAAAGAGCTGAACACGACTGAGTGACTGAACTGAACTGAACTCATTGGCCTTCAACCCACTGTGATTTTCATCATTACTGGAACACAATTTGTCTCACCTTTAGCCAGTGGGAACCTTGCTGAGTTCCCTGGAGAGTCCTTTTGTCGTGACCCAAGTAGGATTTGGCAGCTTCAAAGCAGCCCCCTCTGGGTGTGAGACAGGCTGTCCCATGCCCATCTTAGCTTTCCTGCTCCAGATCTAGAATTAGCTATTCCTTTATGACGCCCAAGTTACTTTTAGAAAAAAATTGTATTTCAAGACCACAATCTGAGTACTACCTCACTGCCACTGAGTTGGTCATTATCTCTAGGCTTTTAAAAGGTACACAGAACTAGGAAATATGCGCACACACATACATGGGCTTCATGAGTTCATTTTGCTACTTAGAATTCAAGTTTAAGCCTGTAAAACTTTTATTTAACCTTTCCTATATTATATATGTGCCTCCTTTCCTTCACCCTGAGAGTCCTGGTTCTCAGCGACAGCAGGGGTGACAGAATAAGAATATTCGATAATCACTCATTTGTTTTTTCACATATTATACATATGATAGTACTGGAATGACCATACTGATGCAAATACTAATTTTAATATTCATGATGACATGATTAGTGAAAACATTAGAACTATTTTTGCACATGCTCTACACATTCCCCCCATATTAGTTGCAGTTCTACTGTACATACATTGCTATAGCATGTAGTAATTATAAACTCCAACCTCTCCCTAGAGCTCATTTTGTTTTACTTCCGTAGGCACCTGTGTATCCAAAACTCACTGCATGTCCTTAGATCTATTATCTCTTTAGTGATTTGGTTTAAAAAAATGTTTATATGAAGAGCACAAGGTTTTATATTATCTTTAGTCCTTTCCTAAGTCTTACCACCTCATTTCTGAGTTTTTCAAATTCTGACTCGTACTGTTCCTTAATGTCTTATACCTTTTTCTTAATCACTTTAAGCTTGTTTTAAAATATTTACTAGGTTACAATTTTACTCCATTTGAGAAAGTACCTTTCTGGTATGCTTTCATCATCTGTAGGGATGCTGTTCTCCTTATTCTCTTTTATCTTATAATAACTTGGTATGGATTTGATTTCCATTTTTCCTGCTGCTGACTTTTGTGTGAAATTCCTGAACTTTTAGAATGAGACGTGCTTCAGGACAGCGTTTATAACTTGTCAGAGCACCCTCGTGGTTGTTCTGTAATGTTCAAAAATAGGGCAACCCGTCTCCTGAGGTTTCCTGACACTTCCCCTCCCGGGTTTTGTCTTTCCTTGTCCCTGTTGTCTCTCTCCTGTTCGGTTTTCATTCTACTCCCAGCAGTCACTCCTCAGGGTGGGACGCTGTCCTGATGGAAGGTCCGGCTGGCTGGTTTTAGAAATTCACAGGGGCTGGACTAAGGTAGCTCCCTCAAACCTTTTTAATGTGGACTCAGCACTCAGTCAGTACTGGAGAAAGAGAAATGCCTCTTCATTTCATCTGCTGCTCTCAAACCAGCCTCCCTTGCTTTCCGGTGAATACATATTGACTGTTTTGGGTTCTCCTGGTCTCAGTTCTATCAGATGCTGCCCTGTTGTTTCTTTCTTCCACAAAAATACTAATAGTACAAAGATAGATCTTGTGGCCACTGGTGGCTTGTCCTTATCTGTTTGTATTTAATACCTCTTAGGTTTTAATTTGGCTTTGAAAGACCAAAGTTTATCTGAAGACATAAGATCCTCAGGTTTCAAAGAAGTGAATGTGCCACCTTCTGGCACACCTACTTATTTTACATTTAAGAACTGTCAAACCAGAAGCTATGGATATCTACAGAAACGGCAAAATATCACTAGGACAACCTAGAATGACAATGGCTGTTACGGGGAACATTACAATTAAACATGATTGTTCTTTGAAGAGGTGCACTTGAAAGCAAGTTTCCCAAATCAAACAAACAGAATGGGATAACTATTTTAATTGGCATGCAAAAACTTCCAAAAGGTTTCAAAGTTTCAAAACAGCTTCACTGAAACATTCATTGCAAAAAGCTAATGAAAACTAAAGACACAAGAGGCAAGCTAAAACAAAAGACTGTAAGACTGACATGGCTCCTATAACTCTCTTCCATCCTCAGACCCCCATTAATCCTCTACCTGAGTCACCTTTCCATGATGAAGAGGTTCAAGACTGCAAGTAAAAGTCTACCAAGTTAGTATCCTTACATATGCCCCCATATCTACCACTGAAGCAGGGACCCCATATCGGCCCCTCCCAGGGGTGTTGGGACTCTGAGGGATTCTCTGGTAAATTGCTACCAGTGACTCCCTTAAAGAGTCAAGGGTAAACCAAAATTAAAATTAGCAGTAAATCTTGCCAAATTGTGGTAGAAACTAGGGTTACCTCTCTACTTGAAACCCTACTCTCTGGAGCCTGCAGATGAGATCCTGGGAACAGTGGCAAAAGTCAGTGAAGGGTAAGAAATCTTACCATGGTCAGCTCTCCTGGTTCTCTCTAGTGAGTGGCCAGTTGAGAGAGAGAGAGAGAGAAATTTCAGGCTGACACTTCATTTACAAATTTAGACTCTTACAATTTCAGTTTCAGGGCACCCACTGGTTGTTGACCCTTTCTCTCCCAGAGACAGCTCTTTCCCTCTTGTCTGTCTTATTTTGTATCCTGAGAACTTGGCTTGGCTTTCTGCCTGCCTCGGACATGCCAGTTGTTGGTTCCTGCATACACAGGCAGATCAACCATCAGTTTTGAGGGCCTAAAAATATGGCCAGACAGAAATGTGGGGTGCACTCCTTTTTCAGAGACGGTCCTACCAACTACTGCCAGCTGTCAGGGGAACTAAGTTTTCCTTTCTTTTGACTATCTTTGGGCAATGGCTCTGAACCTTGGGAGTACAGTCTCCTTTTGTATCTTCTTTGGGGATGCCTCTTTGTCCAAAGGGCTGTTCAGTACTTCAGGAATATTTAGCGTTTGTTCTGGCTGAAACCTGACAAGATATTTAAAAGGACTTTTCTGAAAAATAGCTCTATGGTCAGAAGTTGGCCATTTTGAAAGTTGATATTCAGAGCCAAATGGAAGCGTTTCTTAGACCTTCTTCTCTACACTAAATGAAACCATGTACCCAGAGGGGAAGAAAAACATTTCAAAGACAAACAGGTCTAAGTCTAGAACACAGGAGCCAATGATCTTCCTAAGGTTAGCACCTTAGAAAAGGAACAGAGAATGACTCACAAAGAATGTGAACCTGAGATGTTGTGACCGGTGAACACCACACAAAGATTCAGCAAAACCTCTAAGAATTCCAGAGTGTTAGCTGGGAATAGCTTAGCTGCTAAGCTAGTGCCTTAACTATTTTAATCACATCTCTCAGATAGGCCAAGAGTCTGATGGGGGTGGGGGGGGGATTTTTAACAACAAGACAACAGGCGCCAAATGAATGCCCCACATCACCAAACCAAATCTTAAAGATACAGCTCTCAAAGAAATGTCCTTTTGAACCAATCAGGAATCACCTAATCATCATTACCAGTTAGGTACTCTGTCCAGTAGACTCCTACCATCTCCTAAAGGAAAGTAACCTTACAGTAACCAATAGGGTTTATTTTTATTTTTAAAATCGAATATAACTTCCTTGTCTCTGTTCCCTCTGCCATAAGTCTTTCATTTTGTACAGCTCCTTGGAACTTCTGTCTGCTAGCCTGGATGCTGCCTGATGCATGAATCACTGAATAAAACCAATATGATTTTTTTAATTTACTCAGTTTAATTTTGTTTTTTAACAGTAAAGGATCTTCTAATCATAAAAGCAATGGGAACTGAAAAAAAAAATATTGATAAAGCTGCCCTTGCAAGACATATCCCTCTTAGATATCCAGTTATCATATTTCCATAGCATTCAGCAATGAATGATGCAGATAGAACTCTTCTGATACTTAGGATGAAATGACCTGGAGATGTCCTCTGTTGGCCAAGGTCTTAAAATTGTCTTGGATTCAAGCTTGTACTGGCCAAAACTGATCTCATGATTTACAGAAAAGGTTAAAATGAAATGATCTGAATCTTGTTATGCAGGCTGATATAGATGCCCTTGTTTATTAGCAAGATGCTAGATCAAGGACCATAGAATGTGAGAATCCATTTCTCTAGGTGGTTAACAGTAGGTTCCCAACTAATTCAACTCTGAGAATGTAGGATCTATTGGATACTTTAAGACACTTAAATAAGGCATAGGCATATAGCTTTGACCTAGAATGTATGCATGATGAATGGGCAGTAAGATGAGTCATGGTTACTCTTATTTTGTCTAGCCTCCTAGTGGGACAGTTAGCCTCCTAGTGGGACTACTGAAATCCAAATTTATCACAGGCGGTCTCATATTACAGAAAATCAAAACAGGAAAACAAAAAGGTAAAATAGATTTAGGAGGTGATCATTAACACCCCAAGATTATTTTTCTTTTATCAATTCATTCAATGTCAACTTCTTGACACTTAAGGTTATCTGTATGAAGCAATAAGGGAAATAGAAAGTCAACAGGGTTGGAGCCCTTGCCAGTGGAAGATCCTAAGAAACAGATGAAGTTTCTCAATATTTGTGAATAACATTTAGGAATATAACTGCTGGATAAATGGTGATTCAGCAGCATAACTGTCAAGGTGTCTGTGACTGGAGCACTGAGGTTCTAGGCAGGGGATAGAGTGAGGCACCTGGGGAGCAAAATTTAAGGAGGCTCCTGGGGCTTACCCTGCATTTAAATAACCCTGAGAGTGAGTGCCTCCTTAAATTTTAGCCTTAGTACCTTGCTCACCTCCACCTTATGCTAGCCCTGCTGGGGCTGATCTTCTAGCTGCAACAGCAAATGAACTCTCTCTCGATACTCAATTTCACCCCTAGACCTTTTTCCATGAAAATTTACATTCCATAGCCCTCTATAAACCAAGTTGGAGTAAGCTAGTTATGTGTTAGCTTAAGGGGAAATTTCATGCAGCCTGACAGGGCAGCAAGTGTGGGCTCCATCTAGTCCCTGAAGAACATCTTTTCTAAATTCATCCCCATCTCCCTTGAAAAGAGCTGTTAAAAGGAATTTCAACATTAAAAATAAGAAAGAGAAAAAAAAAACCATATTAAGAAATGTGCCTTGATTTATAAGACCTGAAACTTATTGGGCAGGGGATATTTTGCATCAGATTGTATCAAAAAGGTAACTCCCACATGTCAAGCCTTTTTAGCCTGTAAAACAAATATCTGTTTCCAGTTTAGGGGTGGAATGTATAACTGTGACCCTTACTCCCCAGGTTCTCCTGCTCTCCTAGAAGAATGAAATTGACTTCCTGAAAGAAGTTAATTTTGCTTGATTTCTTTCCTATTTCCTCCCTCAGAACATTTGTGGGCAAATAGGGCTCACATACAGAGTGTTTTATTTTGCACTGTTTTCCATTAATTTGGACTCTTTTGCATTGTTTGGAGTTCCCTGCCATCTGTGGGGAGGTGTGCTGACATGGCACACACTCAGAATGCCTGGCAGCTTTCAGCGAGATGGAAGAACACACCCCATCCTTTCCAACAAAGACTCGGCAAGAAGAGCTTTAGGGAAAAGGAAAGGGATTTACTGAGCTGAGAATATGGAACAAAAGTCCAGCGTGGCTCTGCCTCTGAGCCCAGGATGGATATACAATTGCCAGGGAATCGATTTCTGTCACTTGATCCTCAATTTCATCTGGGGCCACCTTTTATCATCACCCTTCTCAGCCTTTCTTTCCCTGTCACACAGAGAGGAGAGAAAACAGTTATTTTCTCTGCTTCTATATTTCTTTCTTCAAGGAATGATTATCTTATTCTTCCCACTCACTACCTCTTCTGCTCATTATTCTCAGCAGGTTCAACATCAAAAACCTGTCTGAATCTGTCCCAGAACTCATTCTTTTTCTGGAGAGCATGGTTTCACAGATACTGTCTGCTTCTGCAGCAAGCTTTGGGGCATATTTCTTGCTTAAAATAGCAGCCCGATTTGGCTACAAAGTCATCATCTGCAGTATTTCTTCAACCAGGCCTTAATAATCCTAATGAGATAACAATTATAATTTCCTCTGTGTATCATATCAAATACTTTTACACTGTTCTCATTGGGTCTCCCACAATCTGGCCCACTCCTCTCTCCAGCCTGCATCTCCTGGTGTGCCTTTCTCAGAGCTAGGCTGCTCCCAATTTCCCCTAAACACCTACCCACTTTTCCACTCAAAGCATTTCCCCATTTACACTTTCCCATTTCTATAGCTCCTAATACCCAAATCCACCTCTCCCATGACAGCATTGTTCTATGAAATCCTAGCCATTCTCATAGACCAGGTCAAGGTGTGCCCTCCTCCATGAAGACCTTCCCAAGCTTGCATTACGCCCTGTTGATACAGAATTTTGACTTTTGCCCTGAGATTCTTTCCAGATTCAGCTTGGAAAGGTCACAGTTTTGAAAAGGGTTAGAGAAGGAGCCCCATTGCTTCTTGGGGCTAGTCCAGTGAAATGTACTTCAGAGCTAGACATTTGGGAAGCAGTTTCTCATGTGGGACATGATGATATGGCCCTTAGTGTTATGGGTGACAGGTAAAGATACGCACACAGAACATCAGGCCAACTCAACTCAATCTCCCGTAGAGGTCAAGTGAAGAATAATTTAAATTTGACAAATATTTACTGAGTACCCTTCATCCATGCCCTGTACTAAGCACTGGGGATACAAGGCAGATGCCTACACTAGAAGATTGATAAATGGGCTAAGCAATTTGAGTTTACTTTCCTCCCTTATGATGAGTTAATGCAGTGATTCTCAAACCTGGCTGTGCAGCAGAACCACCAAGGGAATATGATTTATATATTTGCTTATTTATGCATCAGTTTTGAATTTCATTTTGTGGGAATAAATAATACATTCACTGGCTATAAAGCAAAAAGACTGAAAAAGGTACACAGGGACAAGCATCTCTTATGCCACTATTCCAGTCACCCAGTTTCCCTAATTGTGCCAATTTATTTGATATCATTGGGAAATAGCTTAACTCTGTCTGTCTCTTTCATCATAACAAAGCTATTTAGACAGAGTCGAAAGGTGATTGGGAGTTTGGGAAGGTGCCAAGCGAGGCTGCAGTGACAGAGATCAGGCCTGTGTCTACAAGATCTAGGCAAGAGCAGAAAATGACCTCCTGAAGGTGTCTGGAAACAGGAGCTCCTGGTTGCTCATCTTCCTAAGTAGCCAGCTCCCCACAAAGTCCTCAAGATCTGTCCCCACTAAACCCCTCAAAATATAGTGTCACACATTCCTCCATCCTTCTCAGACATGGGAGTGTCAATGCATCTGTTATTTGCTACTGTTTGGCCATTCTGTGCTTGAACGTGACATCAAGCATGATAATAGAGACTTGCAAATTACAGCCAACCAGTGTTGGCTCTTGTTGGCTCCAGATAAAAGTCTCTTTTATCTAATAATAATATAATAAAGTTGCAGTATACAAAATCAATATATACAAATCAGTTGCATTTCTATACAAAAACAATGCACTATCAGAAAGAGAAATTTACAAAAATTATCCATTCACTCTAGTACCATAAACAACAAGATACTAAGAAATAAATATTATTTTACCAAGAAGGTAAAATGCCTAAACACTGAAAACTGTTAAGAAATTGATGAAAGAAACTGAAGAAAATATAAATCGGTAAATAGAAAGATATTACCATATTCATGGACTAGAAGAATTAACATCATTAAAGTGTCCATACTACAAACCAGGGGTTGAACCTCTGTTTCTTATGTCACCTGTGTTGGTAGGCAGGTTCTTTACCACTAGCACCACTTGGGAAGCCTACTCAAAGCAATATAAAGATTTAATTCAATCCCTATCAAAGTCCCTGTGGTGTTGGAGAAAACTTGAGAGTCCCTTGGACTGCAAGGAGATCAAACCAGTCAATCCTAAAGGAAATCAATCCTGAATATTCATTGGTAGGACTGATGCTGCAGGTCCAATACTTTGGCCACCTGATGTGAAGAGCTGACTCATTAGAAAAGACCCTGGTGCTGGGAAAGATTGAAGGAGGAGGGGAAGGGGAAGACAGAGGACAAGATGGTTGGATGTCATCACCAACTCAATGGACATGAGTTGGAACAAGCTCCAGGAGATGGTGAAGGATAGGGAAGCTTGGTGTACTGCAGTCAATGGGATCACAAAGAGTAGGACACGACTGAGTGAATGAACAAACAAAACAAATCAAATTTCCACTGGTATTTTCACAGACATAGAGAAAACTAACCTAAAATTTATATGGGACCAGGAACAGACTCCAAGGAGCCAAAGTAAGTGTTGAGAAAGAACAAAGATGGAGGCATTACACTTTCTGATTTTAAGCTATAGTAATCAAAACAGTATAGTACTGGCATAAAACTAGACATAGAGACCAATGGAACAGAATAAAGAGCCCAAGAAAAAAGCCACCCATAAACTGTGAACTAATCTTGAATGAGGGTGCCAAGAACATATAAAAGGGAAATCTCGTCAATAAATAGTATTGAGAAAACTGGATATCCACATCCAAAAGAATGATGTTAGACCACTATCTTACACCATTCACAAAAGTTAGTTTGAAATGGATTAAAGGTTTAAACACAGTAGTCTCCCCATCCACAGTTTTGCTTTCCATGGTTTCAGTTACCAGTAATTAACTGCAGTCTAAAAATATTAAGTGGAAAATTCCAGAAATAAATAATTCATAAGTTCTAAACTGCATGCTATTCTGAGTAGCATGATAAAATCTCATGTTATCCCTACCTTGGATCCCCAACCAGCATCACTGTCTGCTCCTGACATCTAACCATTGACATCATCATGACTCAGTGATGCAAAAACATTTGAAGCAGATGATCCTCCTTCTGACATATTGTCAGAGGCTCAATAGTAGTCTAATACTGTATCCTAATGCCTACATCGTTCATCTCATTTTATCTCATCACATAGGCATTTTGTCATCCCACATCATCACAAGAAGAGTACTGTATAATAATTTACTCTCAGAAAGAGAAATAATAGTCACATAACATTTATTCTAGTATATTGCTATAATTTTTCTATTTATCATAACTGTTAACCTCTTACTGTGCTTAACTTATAAATTAAATTTTATTATAGACATCTATGTATAGGAAGAAACATAGCATATATAGAGTTTGAGACTATCTGTGGTTTTAGGCATTCACTACAGATCTTAAAACATAGCCCTGTGGATAATGGGGAACTACTATGTAGCACTTGAAACTGAAAAACTCTTAGAAGAAAACAGGGAAAAATCTTCTTGACATAGGCCATGGCAATAGCACAAGCTGGAATTAAGATTGCTGGGAGAAATATCAATAACCTCAGATATGCAGATGACACCACCCTTATGGCAGAAAGTGAAGAAGAACTAAAGAGCCTCTTGATGAAAGTGAAAGAAGAGAGTGAAAAAGTTGGCTTAAAGCTCAACATTCAGAAAACTAAGATCATGGCATCGGGTCCCATCACTTCATGGCAAATAGATGGGGAAACAGTGGAAACAGTGGCTGACTTTATTTTTCTGGGCTCCAAAATCACTGCAGATGGTGATTGCAGCCATGAAATTACAAGACACTTACTCCTTGGAAGGAAAGTTATGACCAACCTACACAGCATATTAAAAAGCAGACATTATTTTGCCAACAAAGGTCCATCTAGTCAAGGCTATGGTTTTTCCAGTGGTCATGTATGGATGTGAGAGTTGGACTATAAAGAAAGCTGAGTGCCGAAGAATTAATGCTTTTGAACTGTGGTGTTGGAGAAGACTTGAGAGTCCCTTGGACTGCCAGGAGATCCAATCAGTCCATCCTAAAGGATATCAGTCCTGGGTGTTCATTGGAAGGACTGATGTTGAAGCTGAAACTCCAATACTTTGGCCACCTGATGCAAAGATGGCCAGCTGATGCAAAGAAAAGACCCTGATGCTGGGAAAGATTGAAGGCAGGAGGAGAAGGGGACGACAGAGGATGAGATGGTTGGATGGCATCACCGACTCAATGGACATGGGTTTGGGTGGACTCTGGGAGTTAGTGATGGACAGGGAAACCTAGCGTGCTGAAATTTATGGGGTCGCAAAGAGTCGGAAACGACTGAGCAACTGAACTGAACTGAACTGAACTGAATAATTCTTTTGATATGACACCAAAAGCACAGGCAATGGAAAGCACACTAAACTAAAAAGCTTCTGCAATAAAGCAAACGAAATAACTGACAAAATAGAAAAGTAACCCATGGAACAGGAAAAAATATATTCAAGCCATACATCTAATAGTGGGTTAATATCCAAAATACATAACAAACGTATATAATCCAACAGTAGACAAAGAAAATATTTCAATATAAAAATGGGCAAAGGACCAAAGTAGACTTTTTTCCCAAAGAAGATATTCAAATGACCAATGCATACATGAAAAGATGCTCAACATCACTAATTATCAGGGAAATGGAAATCAAACCACGATGAGTTATCACCTCACATCTGTTAGAATGACTCTTATGAAAAAGACAAAAGATAAATTGCTGACAAGGATGTGAAGAAAAGGGAGACTTTTGGACTGTTGATGTGAATATAAATTGGTATAGCCTTTATGGAAAACAGTATGAAGGCTGCTCAAAAGTTTTAAAATGAAACTATATTTGACCTGGTAGTCTCTCTTTGAGGTGTATTTCTGAATGAAATGAAATCAGTATCTCAAAGAGGTAATCACACCCCCATGTTCACTGAAGTATTATTCACAAAGCCAACATATAGAAACAACTTTAAGTGTCTGTTAACAGATGAATGACAAAGAAGATGTAAACAGAGGGGGCAGGGGAGAGAAGGAGAGGGAGAGAGAATGGAATATTATTCAGCCATGATAAAGAAGGAAGTCCACTTGCAACAAAATGGATGCATTGAGAGGACATCATGCTAAGCAAAATAAGTCAGATAGGAAAAGACAAATATTCTGTGATCTCACTTACATGTGTAAACCGCCCCCAAAAAGGCAAACACAGAGAAACAGAAAGTAGAGAACAGAATAGTGGTTATCAGAAGCTGGAGGTTGGGGGAAATGGGGAGATGCTTGTCAAAGGGTACAATCCTTTAGTTATAAGATGAATAAGTTCTAGGAATCTAGTGTATAGCAGGGTGATTATAGTAAACAATAATACATACTTAAAATTTGCTAAGAAAGCAGTCATTGTTCTCACCACACACACAAAAAACGGGTGGGAGTAGTAACTATGTGAGAATTAACCTGATTGTTGTAAGCATTTCACAAAGTATATGTATATTAAATCATTACACTGTGCACTTGAAAGTATATCATTTTATTTGTCAATTAAACCTCAATAAAACTGAGGGGGGCGGGGAGAATGTTTCGAAAGATTCCTAAATAATCATCTTGTCCATTTATTTTCTAAGGTTCCAGGATTACACAGATTTATACATTCATTTTACAGCATCACCAGGCCCAGGAGGGACCCCAGAGATAGTCAATCAGCCCAAGACCTTTGCCTTACAGGGAGACCACTCCAACTTCCAGGGATGGGGGACAGACTTAACCAGGTCAACAATAGAAGTGCCATCAGCCACACCTGCCACCCTTCCAGTCCTCAACAGGACTCCTGCACCCTTGATGGCCTCAGCACATCCTACCCCTATATTAGCTGCTAGAACTGCCAAAGCAAAACGCCACCCACTGGGTGACTTAAGCACCAGAAATGTGTCTCACAGTTCTGGGGGCTGTAAGTCCAAAGTCAAAGGTGTTGGCGGTGTTGATTTCCTGAGGCCTCTCTCCTTGACTTTCAAGTGACTGTCTTCCTGTGGTGTTCTCACAGGATCCTTCCTCTGTACCCCTGCACCCCTGGTATCTTTTTGCATATCACAACTTCCTCTTCTTATAATAACACCTGTCGGATTGGATTAGTGCTCATTCTAATGGCCCCATTTTAACTTAATCACCCCTTTAAAGGCTCCAGGTCCGAGTCCAATCACATTCTGAGGTACTGAGTTTAGGCTTTCAACATATAAATGGGGTAGGGGGAGACAATTCGGCCCATAATGACTTCCTATGTTGGGAATGCTTTTCCCCTTCACTTAATTCCTATCCTCATCATCTTCTGGATTCCAACTTAAAGCATTTCTTCTTAAAGAAGCCCATCCTGACTGCCTCCTCAGTATCCAAAGTCAAGCTCTGGCCTCTTTTTTAGGCCCATTTTTGATGCCCTTTTACTTCTCTGTGTGTGTGTGTGTGTAGTTGCTAAGTCATGTCCAACTCTTTGTGACCCCAGGGACTGTAGCCTGCCAGGCTCCCCCATCCACAGGACTCTCCAGGCAAGGATATTGGAGTGGGTTGCCACTTCCTTCTCCAGCCCTTTTACTTCTCTTTACCGTTATTATAACCAAAGAAATATCTGTGTCATCAGCCAATTCGCTTTTCCCTCCCTCCATGAGACTTTCATCTCGCACAGGGCAGGGACCTGGCTGCTCTTAGTCACTGCTGCATCCTTAGAGCTGAGCCAGGCCCTGACACAGGTAGCAACCCAGCAAATATTTGCTGAATAAACAAGTAAGTGGATAAGGCTTTAAGGAAGTAATTAAAATCACAGAGCCCTCTTTGGAATTATTACTTTCAAACTATACTTACATTTTCTCACTTTTGCTCATAATGTTTCTGCTGTAAAATTCTCCTGGGGCCCCAAAGCCCAACTCCAACAGCCTCCCCCACTCATTCTCCTTACCCAAACCACAATCAATTCTTTCTTCCCAGAAATCCTGTGGCACACTATTCATGCAGTTGGTCTCATGCTTAATCATGACTTATAGATATTAAGGGTATGTTGTTAACACGTTTACCACCCCCCACCAATACACACTTCATTTGAGCTATGATTGCTTTGAAGATAAGGACAGAGTTTCATTTAACTCTAAAACCCTGGCACACAGCATAATGCCTGGCATAATAAAGAGCTAATGGTTTTTAGGAAGTAAGACCATGAATAGAGCCCAAGTAGCATGGATGGAGCCAGTTGTGAAGGTTGCACAGTCCTTCTTAATGGTTCCAAAATCACTAATGGGGCCCTTGGTTGCTCTGCCCACCCCGCAGGCTTCAGCGGGGCTGGGTGAGCTGCTGCTCCACATTTCCCAGAAACAGCTTGCACAGTTGGCTCTAGAGCAGGAAGGACTCAAATGACTGATTACATCAAGTCTTTGAGACCATTTTCCTTAAAAAAAAGAAAAAGAAAGCAAGCCTGAGAATTCTTTGAAATTTAATTTAAATTCTGACAAGAACTAGCACTACTTCTCTGATCTAGGGTGACACAGACAGAAGCCCAAACAACTGAATCAGCCTGGAGAACAGGGAGGGGGCAGGGACCCAGGTAGTTCAGATTCCATGTAGTTTCCTATGGTTCAGGCTCCTTACCTGTAAAAAACAAGTAATCACATCTGCGTCATACTTCACAGCAGCATGGGGGAGATGCACATGAGACATTATAAGAAGAGCGCTTATGGAAGGTTAATGAGCTCTCCCAGTTGCAGAGGTTCTGGTTTAGTTTCAGAGTGGTTGACAAATGAAGACAAGACAATCACAGTTCCATAAAGGACACACCCAGGTTTGACAGGCAATGATTCCCACTGTAAGAAGGATATGATCTTTTCTATCAAAGGAGAAGTTATAAGAAATAAAGAAGTGATTCATTCTTAGAATACTTAAACAAAAAGATAAATAGCTGCCTTATAAATAAGATTCCTAAAATGGTGACTAGATGTCAATCCTTTGTTCTTTTCACTTCCTAATTCTCCTTCCTCACAAGAACGTTTTGGTGGGCTAATTTCACCCGCTTTGTCCTGGACATGCACAAAAAATCCTAAAAGCGTGGGGGAAATAGTTAATATAAATAGTTCAATCAAAAACTTAGATAATGTCTGGGAGGATTGGAACTCTGTGACTTACCCTATGAGGAGCTGGAGGACAGAATCTTAATTTTAGGAATAAAAATGGAGTGGACTTCCTGCTCCCTGTGCTTGCTCCCAAACCTTTGTCTGTAGCATATCCTTCTACAGAAGTAAAGACTACCTTTTTCGATTGTCTGTTCTATTCCTGTGACACCATTTTGAGAGCATTTCCAACACCACTCCTCCAAGTATAGAGCCACCTGAAGCATTAGAGCATTCTGAGGTTTGAAGAGAACCCAGTTTTATTAAATCAAGGATACATCCTTCTGTCTCCAGACTTAGCCTCTGATTACTTTCATCTCCTAGTGAACAGCACTCTGTCCTACACACCTTTCATTATCTCAACCTACAGATAGAGAGGGGGATGAGGTAGGAAATAGATGGGCTCCAGGCTGGACTGATGTTGAAGTTGAAACTCCAATACTTTGGCCACCTGATGCAAAGAGCTGACTCATTTGAAAAGACCCTGATCCTGGGAAAGATTGAAGGCAGGAGGAGAAGGGGATGCAGAGGATGAGATGGTTGGATGGCATCATCGACTCAATGGACAAGAGTTTGAGTAAATTCCGGGAGTTGGTGATAGACGGGGAGGCCTGACGTGCTGCAGTCCATGGGGTCGCAAAAAGTTGAACACAACTGAGCGACTGAACTTAACTGAACTGAACTGAGGCTGGACATTAACAATCAGCCAGCCTCCTCTTTGCATTTCTAGATAAGAGCTAGGTAGGCTCCAGTTGAGGAATTCAGAGCTCTCCCCCATTTGTATTTACATTTGCAAGTAACAACAAAAACAGGGTAAATAGCCAGTTTTTGTCTCTTGTTAACACATCAAGGGAATAATCAAGGCAAGGACAAAGAGAAGAAAAAAACCCTGTCTGAGTAAAGATAAGGGAGACACTACACGTGAGCAGAACGGCTCTTTGGAGTCAAAAGTCAGAGGATAATTCCAGGCCATAATGAGTCTTGCTCCTCTCAGAAGTCTTTACTTTGAGATCCAGTTTGGCTAAGGTATGCACGCATACCCCAAGGGAGTGCACAAATTTACCAGGGGGTAACAAAGGACGGCGACTGGCCTGAGGCAAGACAGAGACCTGGAGAGCTGCCCCTTATAAAGGATTTACACTTCCCAAAGGCACGACTCTCTCTCTGAGCTCGCCCATGCGCCTTTCTGCATGTACCTTTCAATAAACTTTTTATTCTACTCTTTACCTTCTGCCTCTTTGCCTGAATTTGTTCTTGACTAGGCAGGCAAGACTAGGGGCCTTGGCCCAAACTGCTGGCCCCTGTGGTCTGGCGGTTAGGATTCCAGGTCTGGGAAACTAAGACCCTGCTTCCAGTTACTGCTCACTGCTGCTTGCTGCAAGCTGCCCCTTACTGCTGTGCACATCTGAAATCAGGGACAGCATGCCAGTTGGTTAGATTCTTAGCTCCTGGGGCCATTCATGCCAGAGTTCAAATCCCAGATTGTGGCATGTCAGTTGTGTGATCTAGACAAAGCATCTGATCTTCAGTCTCCTTTTCTTAACATGATAAAATCAATAGTAGATATCTGATGGGATTGCTGGAACACTTAAATTAGATACTGCCAGCCCTGGGAGCTACAGAGGCTCTGACAAACAGTAAGTGCTCAAAAAATGAGAGCCTGGGTATAATATTGTAAGCTCAGCTAGGGTGAAATGCTTTCTCTCCTTCTCGATTTGTTTTCTTGGTCCATTTTATCTCCTTCATTCCTTCTCCTTGGTCCTTTTTTGTCAATCAAGAGTGAACCCAATTCATCTCCAGAATGACATCTCTTTTTGAACTTCCTGTCCTGGGCACTTTTGTTGGTGTTTTACAGTCACTCAGTCACGTCTGACTCTTTGCAACCCCATGAACTGCAGCATGCCTGGCTTCCCTGTCCTTCACCATCTCCCGGAGTTTGCTCAAACTCATGTCCATTGAGTCGGTGATGCCATCTAACCATTTCATCCTCTTTCTCCCTCTTCTCTTTTTGCCTTCAATTTTTCCCAGCATCAGAGTCTTTTCCAATGAGTCAGCTCTTCGCATCAGGTGGCCAAAGTATTTGGAGCTTCAGCTTCACCATCAGTCCTTTCAAAGAATATTCAGGACTCATTTCCTTTAGGATGGACTGGTTGGATCTCCTTGCAGTCCAAGGAACTCTCAAGAGTCTTCTCTAGGACCACAATTCAAAAGCATCAATTCTTTGGTGCTCAGCTTTCTTTATGGTCCAAATCTCACCCACCTGACTCATCTACTCATGACTACTAGAAAACAGCTGTGACTATACAGACCTTTGTTGGCAAAGTGATATCCTGCTTTTTAATATGCTGCCTAGGTTTGTCATAGCACTGGCATGAGCAGCTTACATAAAAGAAACATTTCTCAGACCATCTGAAGCTAAAGGCTGAAGAAAACCAAATTCCCCCTTGATAGTAAAGGAACTTCATTACAGATAGCCCAAAGTCCAGCAGATGCCTATTCTTCTCTTCCTTTCACATCCAAACAAACCCAGATGCTTTTCCTTTGTAAATCATGCTCAGAAAATGCATACTCAGGATGTAGAAGCTTTTGGCTCATAATTCTCAACAAATTCCCAAATCAAGATTCTTTCCTTTTTCTTAGGTATGCAGCATAGTTATTAGCTGCAGGATATGTAAAGGGCATGGAAAGTTACTCAAGCACTGAGTTGAGAAGTACAAATGTCAAAGGCAAAAAGGAAACTGTAAATATAGTCACAAACTTGAAAGTTCAAGCAGCAAAAACAGCTGTAAGACAAAATGTCCTTGGATAAGATGCTGAATCAGTGTAGCCTCAAAGACAATGGGCATTGCTGCCTGTAAGTATCCCAGCACGTGGTAGGAGGTAACAAAAGCTAACTGAATGAATGAATAAACGAATTGTAGACAAAATACATATTTACTTTAATGATATAACTGGAATGATGAAGTTGAAATAGTTTAAAAGTTACGCTCTGTCCTCAAACTCTTCCTTTCATGATCTATGAATTCTATATCATTTACCTTTTTTACTATCTTATCAAATGCCTCTCAGATTTTAGTTGTCATGACCATTGAGATGGCTGGCCCAAGACAATACACTGATAAGGTCTGGAGCTTTGTACACTTTATGCTGGAATGATCTCAGAATGCCTCAGTCCCCTACAAGATCATAGAAGAGCCTCAAACGCTGAAAGACAATCTAGGCTCCCGCTTCTCTATTCATCGCCACCCCCTGGTAAATGTAGTATTTGTTCAGATGCCCCATACCATTGTATTTCCACATAAAACCACCAGAGTCTCAAGTTTTATTCCGTTAAACTTCCTCACCCATCTCACTTTGTTCTGCTCTTTCACATCTATGGTAAGCTCTGCCTATAGAGCCTCCTTTTTCTTGGTCCTCATAGTCTGATGTGCTGAGTGTACAGAAGACGCTCCACATACTGCTCTCTGTACTGAGCATCAACATGACTCAGGCTACCATCAACGCGTGTCCCAAGTGTGCTGCTCCTAGAAACTGCCTCTTCTTGAAGATGACACTATTTAAATGACTAAATATACTTTACTGACTATGAACCAAAAAGGAACATTTTCTTCCATGCATGTCAATTAACAATATCATCTTATTAGGAATTCCTGAAAAGTGCAAACCATTGTAGAGGCAGTTGGGAAGTAAAACTGCCCAGACCCAATAAAAGGCTGACTAGTCTGCTCATGTGAGATGAACGTTTTCTGACTAGTTGATGTCACTTTCTCTTTCTCCCTCCCTCTCTCCTTCCCTCCCGCCCTGTAGGATGAGATAAGATCACAGTTTTGGGGGTTTTTTTAATCTAATATACCTTCCTCTGGCACTAATAGATAGGTTCTTTGCCTATTTTGCTGATTAAATTTATGGTCCTCTTGACTATGATTCTTCAAAGGAAGTGTGGTACATGGAATACCACACAGAACAAGAAAAGAATGATCTAGTGCTACATGCAACATGCATGAATCTCACAGAGATAACGCTGAACAAAAGAAACTGGAAACCAAAGAGTACACGCTGATTTCATGGTTATAAAGCTTACGGACAAGCAAAACAAATATTAATACATAGTGACAAAAGTTAGAATGTGGTTATCTCTGAAGAGGTTATTGGCTAAAAGGAGGTACAAGAGGACCTTCTGGAGGTGCTGAAAATGTTCTACATCTTGATCTGGATGGTGGTTACACAGATGTATACATATGGTAACATTTATTGGATCTTCCACAGAAGATTTATATGCTTAACTATACACACACACACACACACACAATATAATATATATATACATATAATGCCTTAATTAAGAAGTTAAAAAACAAAACTTTGCAACCTACACATTTGATAATTAGATCACAGGGACACTACAACATGTGACATCAACAAGATAAAATACAGAATTTAGCTTTCAAATTTGCCTTCCAGGTGAAAAAATGTGCTTACTTCAGGTAACTACCATATGCTGTAGTTATTAGCCTAAATGGATGTACTCACTGTCCCTTATGGAATTAACTCTGTGTAGATTACTAAGCACTTTTTCCCTACTTAATACAGTTCAGTTCAGTTGCTCAGTCGTGTCCAACTCTTTGCGACCCCATGGACTGCAGCACGCCAGGCCTCCCTGTCCATCACCAACTCCTGGAGTTTACTCAAACTCGTGTCCACTGAGTCAGTGATGCCATCCAACCATCTCATCCTCTGGCGTCCCCTTCTCCTCCTGCCTTCAAGCTTTCCCAGCATCAAGGTCTTTTCAAATGAGTCAGTTCTTCGCATCAGGTGGCCAGTGCAATGCTGACAACGTTCTCAGGGAAAACTGCATCAGGAATAAATGAAATTTGAGGCATCTCAATTCACATTTCCTCTCAAAGAACATTATTTCTAATTTTAGTTTATTTCAAACTCAAAGAAATTTTTTAATAACAAAACTTATGCTTCTGCGAATGTCGAGCAAACCCGAAAAAGAAGCCATCTGGAAAAACTGCATTAGTGATAAAAATGACATTTCAATATTCAGAATGCAGTTGGCTCAAGAGGAAGGTTCCCTCTGTGACCACATGTAGGCTGTGTATTTTTCAAAGAGTTCAGCCTTTTGGAACTTCTGAAATCCATTTAGTCTAGAAATTACTAGGGTATACTTCATCCAAAAAATAAGCCTGGGTTGCTAAAGGGTACAAAAGCCATCATAGGAAAAAAAAAAACCAATTTGGGGAGGCCTTCCAGAGCTCTCAGCATTGAAATCTGAAAGCTCACTTTCCATGAAAGGCAGCAGCTACTGGATGAGGACATTCGCAGACTCCCCTCTTGGACAGTGTGACCCTCTGGGTCACTGTTCTCAGAGGTCACAGAGTTTAGCACATTGAGACATGGACTCCTTAGCACCTTGCTTTCATGTAATATTCAGTCCAATTCAAAGGAGGCTTTATATTACTACTCACAATGGTATGGTGATAACAGTACTGTGGACTTCAGCTCAAAACTCCCCTCTACCACACAGTACTGTGTGTGACAATTCAGCATTCAGTTGCCTCATTTATACAGAGGAAACCATACTTTTTACAGAATTTCAATGTGAACATCAATGATAAGGTAGAGTGTACCTCTCTGAAAATATTCAGTAATTGCTAGCCAGTGATGTTAGTACACAAACAGGCACAGTGAACTGGAGGAACTTCTGAGCATTGCTGAAATAAGGATGTTCAGGTACTAATTATTCAAATGGGCCAACATTCAACAACTAGTACTGGGTACTACCTACAACTACTGTAGAGGTCACAAAGGCAATCCACTCAAACTCTTTCCCACTAAGAACCCACTGTCACGGGGATGAGAAAGACATGGTATTTGCTATACTTAGTACAACGCCTGGCACATAAATACGTGCAACTACATTTACTGAATGACTTCCTCTGTCATGTTTCTATTTGCTATTTAATCTGTTTCTGCTCTAATCTTCATTATTTCCATACTTGATATGTGTGTGTTAGTCACTCAGTTGTGTCCAACTCTTTGCAACCCTGTGGACTATAGCCTGCCAGGCTCCTCTGTCCATGAAATTTTCCAGGCAAGAATATTGGAATAAGCCATTCTCTTCTCCAGGGGATCTTCCCAACCCAGGAAACAAACTCAGGTCTCCTTCATTGCAGGCAGATTCTTTACCATCTGAGCCACCAGGGAAGCCCTTTGAGCTTAATTTGATCTTCATTTTGTAGTTTCTCAAGATGAAAGTTTAGGTTAATAATTTGATGTCTATATTCTTTTAAAAAATACAATGATCAGCAGCTATAATTTCCCCCATAAATATTGCTTTAACTGCAGTCTGTAAGTTTTGCTATGCTGCATTTTATTTTTATTCATCTCAAAGTATTTTCTAATTTCATTTCTTCTCAAACTTGATAATGCAACTGATCTACAGTCATTCTAAATAATTGGTATTGTAGCCTTATCATTATTAAACTACTAAATTTGGAGATTTTCAAGAAAAGTGTAGATATGTCTGAAATCTTGCCCACCTCAAGTTTTTTGAGTCCTTTTCTTAGTGATATTTTGTTTTCTAGCCACATCTTTTACAGTATCTTATTATACAAGGAAAATAACATTTACCTTGAGCTCAGCTTTATAAGTGGCTTCCCTGGTGGCTCAGTGATAGACAACCTGTCCGCCTATGCAGGAGATACAAGTTGGACCCTTGGGTCAGGAAGATCCCCTGGCGGAGAGAATGGAAACACACTCCAGTGTTCTTGCCTGGGAAATCCCATGGACAAAGGAGCCTGGCAGGCTACAGTACATGGAGTCACAAAAGAGCCAGACACAACTTAGCAACTGAACAACAACAACAGCTTTATAAACATTAACACATTACTCATTAGTTACAAAGAACAGAGCTTCTTCAAGGTTGCAGGAAAATATTTGCCAACACTCACTTCCATTTTTCTTACTGTCTCTCCTGCTAGAAGATACATGCCGATCTCCCTGTGCATCTCAAGGGTTTTATTACCACCTTGGCAACTATGCTCAGAGAGCAGCTTACTAGTCCCCACCAGCCCTTTAACCCAACAGGCTGTTTGCTGTGCTGTGCTGAGTTGCTCAGTCATGTCTGACTCTTTGCGACCCCATGGACTATAGACCGCCAGGCTCCTCTATCCATGGGGATTCTCCAGGCAACAGTACTGGAGTGGGTTGCCATTTCCTTCTCCAGGGGATCTTCCCACCTCAGGGATCAAACCCAGGTCTCCCACATTGCAGGCCGATTCTTTACCGTATGGCCACCAGGGAAGCCCAAAAGGCTGTTCACTTCCTCTTATTTATTAGTAACCAGATTGTCAAACAAGAATTGACTTTCCCTGTGCTCTTCAGCCTCCTTCCCAAAAACCTTCCTTAATTTCAGCATGAATCAAGGGCTGTTTCTGTGTGTTTTGTACTCTGTTGTTCTTATTTTCTAGTATGTTGTGGATCATAAGATTTTGGCCATTCTCATCTAACATCCTTTGAATTAATTAAAAAATAATATTTCCAGATGACTGTATTTGCATCTCTCTGGTGATAAATATCTCCAGCAGAGATGACCTGAAGGGGTCCTGTTTTTGTACCAACCCGTTGTGTGAAGCACTCAAGCACCATGCTTGCAATTATTGAGCAGTTACAACCTATAATTGCAGAGTTATTTTGTTCTGCAAATTCTATGGGAAGATAGTAATCAGGGAAAATAGAAGAAAAGGCAGGGTATGAATTGGGAGAAAAAATTTTAAAATACTCAAAGAACTGTATAAGCAATACAAATAAGTTTTGTCTTTGAAGATGTAGTTTATCAGAACTGAAGGCAAATTTTCTTTGTCCTTTAGAAACATGCACATTTATACTAGCCAGACACTGACCAAATCTAAAAGGAATCCTCCTACAACTACTAAACAAATCTAAAGAGAAAAATCTGAGGTGTTTTTAAAGATCTGTAAATACATACACACACATAAGTTAAAGAATACATATTATATATTTTTTAAAAAGAAAGATTAAAAGGTCTCTGGATATGACCCTAATATTGGTACGGTCTCCCTCTTATTTTGTCTGGCCCCAAGTTGCTTTCTCACTAATTAAGGATTTTTGCAATAATTTTTTCCCTCCTTAGGGAATGAACAGAGCCCAGCTACCACTACATCTTGAAAGTTTTCTTCTCTCAGCTCTGTGAACCAACAGCAAATATCTTGGCTTCTGTAGATCACAGGCAGCATTCTGATTAGGGCATAGTAACAGTCATTTCCACCATAAATTTACAAATCTGTACTGAAGAAAGCATGAGAAGAAGATATTTTCCTCCAGGATATTTAAGTACAGCTGTGAAAAGTATGCTCATATACTGTAGTTGTTATTTAGTTGCTAAGTCATGTTCAACTCTCTGCAGTCCCATGGGCTGTAGCCTGCCATAGGATTTCTTCACACATAAAAATCCCTTTTGTCCATGGGATTTCCCAGGCAAGAATACTGGAGTGGGTTGCCGTGTCCTTCTCCCAGGAGATCTTCCCAACCCAGGGATTGAACCCAAGTCTCCTGAACTGCAGGTGGATTCTTTACTGCATTGCTAGAAAGGCCAGACCATGACTACATAGTTTAGCATCTTCAAAAAGGCCACCCTTTACGCCTTATAAAATAGAGCTTTTAAATAGTCATTCACATTTGATACCCTCTGTATGTCTCAGAAAATGTACAGCTATTTTTTCCCCAGCCAAACATTTATAGCAGGAGTATAGTGACATGAACAGTTCTTCCAACATTCTTATCCTCATGATTTAGTGGAGAAGTTCTCCAGCAATCACATTAAGTAGTTTGGAGCTTTCCTCACCGTTTAATTCAATGTAGAGAAAAGAGTTTTAAGCCAACCTCCACAGACTGAACATTACTTCTATTTTTTAAATTAAACTTTATTTTGAATTTAGATTCACATGCAGTTCTAAGAAATAATACAGAGATCTTATCTATATTTTACCCACATCTTGCCAAACCAGGATCTGGACACTGACCCAGCCAAGCTAAGGAATGTTTCCATCACCATGAGGCTCCCTTTTAAGGCCACACTCATCTCTTTCCCTCTACTGTTCCTAATGCCTAACTTCTATTTTGATGCTTATACAGCTGTGTATTGACTTATCCATTCATTCAATCATTTATTAAGCTAAAAAATATTTACTGAATCTTTATATGCCAAGTACTGTACTGAACATACAATAATATGCAAAAATTTGATGTGATTGAGCTTCTCAATCAAGCAGGTGAGGCAAATACTAACCAAATATGTCTTCAAATAAATGTAAAGTTTAAAATGTGTTAATACCACAGTTAAGCAGCAAGTACGACAAAGTCATAATAAAAATGAGATTTAATGGGGAGGAAGACAGAGTAAGCTTCCCAGAGGAAGTAAGAACTAAAGGTGAGTTGAAGTAACTGAATGAAAAGGTTGTACTGATGCCAAGGAAAGCAAGCCCAGGATTGCTGCAACACAACCTTCTCACAAGAGTTCCACACTTCATTTCTGTCACTCCCAATTTTTAATCTCATAGCGGAAAATTTTATGGAAGTGATAGCAGAACCTTAGAACAGGAACAGAGAGAGTAAACATAAAACAGTGAAGCCCATTAAAATTTTTATTTCCAATCTCTGTGTAGGGTCTAATCTGTGAGACCAAGCTACTATCCACCAATTTTGTTCCTGCCTCTCCTAGAGGAAAATTTCCAGTAGAGAACACTGGTACTTACTGTTGAGACATTCTCTTGCACAGTATGAGTTTCAATTGAATTTAATGGAGAGATTTAATATTTAAGAAACGTCAAGTGCCTTAAAAAACTTAATGGCTTTTGGCCCTATAGTTCCATAAGAATATGTCCTAAGGAAAAATCCAGAAATACAAAAGAAAATTTATACATAAACTTTTTCATTCCATTATTACTTACTCGACTAAAAATACAATAGTATCCATGATAGTGTCAAACAGTAGGACACTGAATAAATGATTTATGGACTGTGCATATGACATAGTATCACTAAGTATTTTAGAGCTATATTTCCAAAGATTTTTAAATAGCACTGAAAAATACTCATAAGTTTAACTATAACAAGTGAAACAACAAAAAAATCTGTATACACAACTAATTCCAGTAATGCTAAAGAGAAAATAAAGCCAGCTGAAGACAGAAGGGCAGTGGTTATTTCTACATGGTGGGATCTAAAAAAATTTTTATTTCCTTGTTCAGACTTCTATTTATATGTGCATTTATTTGATATTCAGAAAATAATTGATACACTATTGTATATTTTTAAGCCAGCAATATGACCTATGGAAGGACGTACAATAGGGGTTTCAGCTTCACTTCATTTTTTTGGCCATAATTATGTAGCATGCAGGATCTCAGTTCCCTGACCAGGGATCTAACCCATGCCCCCTACATTGGGAGCACAGAGTCTTAACCACCTGACCACCAGGGAAGTCCCTAGTTTCACTTTTGACTTGAGTCATCATCATTCAGGTGTTCAGTCATGTCCGACTCTTCGCGACCCCATGAATTGCAGCATACCAGGTTTTCCTGCCACCATTTCAAAGAGCTTGCTCAAATGCATGTCCATTGAGTCAGTGACGCCATCCAACAATCTCATCCTCTGTTGTCCCCTTCTCCTCCTGCCTTCAATCTTTCCCAGCATCAGGGTCTTTTCAAATGAGTCAGTTCTTCACATCAGGTGGCCAAAGTAATGGAGTTTCAGCTTCAGCATCAGTCCTTCCAATGAACACTCAGGACTAATCTCCTTTAGGATGGACTGGTTTGATCTCCCTGTAGTCCAAGGGACTCTCAAGAGTCTTCTCCAACACCACAGTTCAAAAGCATCAATTCTTTAGCACTCAGCTTTCTTTATGGTCCAACTCTCACATTCATACATGACTACTGGAAAAACCATAGCTTTGACAAGATGGGCCTTTGTTGGTAAATAAATGTCTCTGCTTTTTAATATGCTGTCTAGGTTGGTCATAGTTTTTCTTCCAAGGAGCAAGTGTCTTTTAATTTTATTACTACAGTCACCATCTGCAGTGATTTTGGAGCCTAGAAAAATAAAGTCTCTCACTGTTTCCATCCTTTCCCCCTTTATTTGCCATGAAGTGATGAGACCGGATGCCATGACCTTCATTTTTTGAATGTTGAGTTTTAAACCAGCTTTTTCCACTCTCCTCTTTCACTTTCATCAAGAGGCTCTTTAGTTCTTTTTCACTTTCTGCCATAAGGGTAGTGTCATCTGCATACCTGAGGTTATTGATATTCCTCCCGGCAATCTTGATTCCAGCTTGTGCTTCATCCAGCCCAGCATTTTGCATGATGTACTCTGCATATAAGTTAAATAAGCAGGGTGACAACATACAGCCTTGGCATACTCCTTTCCCAATTTGGAACCAGTCCATTGTTCCAAGTCCGGTTCTAACTCTTGATTCCTGACTTGCATACAGGTTTCTCAGGAGACAGCTAAGGTGGTTTACTATTCTCATCTCTTTGTGATTTGGGGCTTCCCAGGAGGCACTTGTGGTAAAGCAACCACCTGACAATGCGGGAGACATAAGAGATGCGAGTTCAATCCCTGGGTCAAAGAGATCCACTGGAGGAGGGTATGGCAACCCACTCCAGTATTCTTGCCTGGAGAATCCCATGGGCAGAGGAGCCTGGTGGGCTAAGTCCATAGGGTCACAAAGAGTTGAACACGACTAAAGTGACTTAGCATGCACGCACACATGTAGATTTGTGACTTTAGAGTAGACAATTAACTCCTCATGGTCTCGGCTTCCTCACTCAGATGTTTGGGAAACTGCTCTGCTCTCTCACAGAATTGAGAATAAAGAAATTACAAGTAAGAATGCTCCATATACATAAAAAAATGTGAAGCTTTGAAAGTAGTATCAATGACAGCATACCACTAAGTTTCGAAAGGTATGAAAACTAAAGACCTTTCAAGAATCCTGCCTTGGATTCCTTGGCATCTGAATTGAGAAAGTAGAGGAAGCATTGAAATGCAATAGGTAAATAAATAATGTACCACTAATCATTCTGGACTTGCCAGGTGGCTCAGTGGTAAAGAATCCCACCTGTCAGTGCAAGAGACGCAGGTTCCAACTCTGGGGCAGGAAGATCCCCAGGAGGAGGTAATGGTAACCCACTCCAGTATTTTTGCCTGGAAGATTTCATGGGCAGAGGGACCTAGCAGGCTACCATCCATGGGGTGGCAAAAAGTCAGACACAACTGAGCAGGCACGCAACACCATTCCTTTACAGATGGCTATAATGATCTCTGATCCCTCTATGTATCCCTGAACATTCTGTCCAGTGTGGATATTCTATTCAATGATTTAATTTATGCACATTTCATTTCTAAAGCATCCCCTTCGTAAATTTTCAAGATTCTAAGAGTGCGGGTAGAACTTTCCTCTGCTTTAAGACTTGTTTCCAGCTAAATTCAAAACTTCATTTGTGCTAGAGAACCATGGCATGCATACCTCATTTCATGGGATAGCTAGAGGCTGCAGACTTTTGAAGGAAATGTTTCAAGAATTTCACTATATATGCTTAGAAGCCATAAAAGTTTCCAATCTGTTGCTATCACTTTTTAGTGAGATGGCTATTAGTCCTGTGCTTCTGAGGAGTATCAGCTACATATATTTCTCCTTGCAGTCAGTCAATCTAATTGCTGGTGTAAAGGCGCCCCCAGGAAGCACATGTGGCATCTGTAAGCACAGTTCTGTGGTTAGGGAGACGGGCATCCTACACAAATGTGTGCTCATCTCCCAAGATTCAGTGGTAGCCTGAAAGCAGAAATCTTAGTCAGGGGAAGAACTAGCTTCAATCTGATCTCAAACAAGATAGTAAATAAGCAGACTGACCTCTTGAAGTAAATGGCATTCCTCATAAGAAGAGCACAGAGGACAAGCATAGGACTTGAGGTACCCCTGTTTCATAGCTGTGGGATGCTGGACTTCTAATTCTTCATCTGAAAATAGGAAATGACATACTTCAAAAGTTTGTTGTGTAGATAAATGAAATATAGAACATGAAAGCAATTTGTTAATTCACAAGCACCAATCAGGTAACAAGAGGTTGGACAAGGCCAGGGAAAGATGATTATTTTAGAATCAGAAGAGTTTATGCCTAATTGGTCCTTTATAAGATGATGAATTTGGGGGAGGGTTGTTGTTACAGATTGAAAATGATCACAAATCCTTTGTAGCTTCTCTCATCAAGAGATGGAGTCTATTTCTCTACTCATTGAGTGCAGACCAGTCTTGTGACTTGCTTTGACCAACAAAGTATGGCTGAGGTGACAGTCTGAGACTTCTGAGCCTACTGTCCTCATAGCTTCGGCCTCTCTCTCATAACCCAGCATCCACAAAAAGGAGTAGAAATTACCTCCTGGCTTCCTGGAGGATGAAACCATGATGTGAAAGATGGCCAGCGTCCCCCACCATCCCCAGTGTCCTAGTTAAAGTCCCCAAGTGACAACAAGTGGAGCAGGAATGCCCCACCCCAGCTGAGGCTGACTCTAACTTCTGAACTAAAGAATCATAGACAAATAAACAGACAAAGATTGTCATTCTGAACTCACAGATTTCAGAGTGACATGTTATGTAACAAAAACTACCTGATAACATCTTTCACTCCTCCTCTCTGACAAGAGTGGACTCTGATGTAAACATCTAATCAAGAACAATCTGTAAGAACTCAGTGATTTCCACTGATATTTTTTGTCAAGATGATTAACAAGTCCATTGGGGGAGGAAAAGCAGCTGAGGAAGTTCAGTAGAATCTGAGAGAAATAAAACTTTTTCTGAGCACAGTAACATCTCTTGTGTCTGGAGTCCAGCTCTGACAATCACATAAATTTCAGAATATAAGGGGAAACAGTTTTTCATAGGAGAAAAGGTAATGCCATGTACTCCATATTCTGGGATGTACTTTACTCACAACCAAAGCTTTCACTCTTTCTTTACACTTAGTTCTAACCAGCTTAACTTTTTGGTTTCTAAGCTGATAGAAAATTAGAAGAGTGATCCAGAGTGTAGACACATTTAGTGGTTAGAAGCGATAGAAAACTACTCAAAATCAAGAAAGCGGGAAGGGAGAACAACTGAAAACTACAGAGGCACCGGAGTAGCATGGGAATTAGTTCTGAGGCAGACATCTCTGGGGGCACAAGCCACAAAATTAAAAGACTCTTGCTCCTTGGAAAGAAAGCTATGACAAATCTAGACAGCATATTAAAAAGCAGAGACATCACTTGGCCAACAAAAGTCTGTATAGTCAAAACTATGGTTTTTCCAGTAGTTATGTACCAATGTGAGAGGTGAACCATAAAGAAGGCTGAGCATCAAAGAATCTATGCCTTCAAATTGTGGTACTGGAGAAGACTCTTGAGAGTCCCTTGGACAGCAAGGAGATCAAACCAGTCAATCCTAAAGGAAATCAACTTTGAATATTCATTGGAAGGACTAATGCTGAAGCTGAAGCTCCAACACTTTGGCTGCTGCTGCTGCTGCTAAGTCGTTTCAGTCGTGTCCGACTCTGTGCGACCCCATAGACAGCAGCCCACCAGGCTGCCCCGTCCCTGGGATTTTCCAGGTAAGAGTACTGGAGTGGGGTGCCATTGCCTTCTCCAAACACTTTGGCTATCTGATGCTAAAAGTCATCCCACTGGAAAAGATCCTGATGCTGGGAAAGATTGAGGGCAGGAGGCGAAGGAGACAATGAGGATGAGATGGTTGGATGGCATCATCAATTCAATGGGCATGAGTCTGAGCAAACTCAAGGACATAGTGAAGGACAGGAAAGTCTGGCATGCTGTAGTTCGTAGGGTTGCAAAGAGTTGGACAGGACATAGCAACTGAACAACAACAACAAAGAAATGGGCGTTGAGGGCATTGCTGCATTATAGCTTGATGTAAAAATGTTAAACATATCAGTACATTTTAGGGGAGCATAAACCAAAAAGCATAAACTCAGTTTGGATACTTAGCTGGATGAGCCTTCAATGAGCTGATTGGCTCAGCCCACACTTCCCCGTGGGGTACAGCCAACCTGCACTGCCCCAGAGACACTGAGCGAGCCCAGGTCCCTGCTCATGCTGCCCTGCCCAAAGCTGGCTCCTGAGCTTATCTGTTTATGGGCATCTTTCGTTTCTTTCTTCTTCTCTGGGGAATGTTCCCTCATTTCTGGAAGCCTTCTGGAGAAGGACCAAAAGGAAAGGAAATGGTGTTTGTAGAAAGGCCAAAATCAAAAATCCCTGTTCAGATGCTCATCAATCAGACAGGGTCTGAGTTTGGGCGGTTTGATAAAAAACCACAGAAACTCATTTTGGCAAACTTCAGCAGTAAGGGAATTTTCTAGAAGGTAAGGGGGACACTTATGGGTTCAAAGTAGAGGATGAAGGGTTTGACATGGAATATTCAACCACAAACTGGAGGACATGTGCCCTGGATTTACCACCACATCATGACAGCACACTGTGGAATGCAGTACTTTCCCAGAAGAAAATAGGGTGCTCTTATGAATGAATTACGCATGCAGAAAAACCTAAGCAAAAGCCCCACACGTTCAGGTTGGCATATTTAGGCCCCAACTGTGTCCAGCCTGGAATCTCAGGGTGGGTCCTGACAGAGTCCACCTACCTCCAGGTCTGAAGATGGTGGATGACAGCAGACCCCGTCTGCTCACACTGCAACTCAAGTGTACACCTGAAAGCCCTGTATCTGAAAGGGGATCTGATAACTTGGACTAGAAGCGGTTTTTCTGTTTTGGTCTCTGTGATGCCTCTGCCCTCATCTCCCATTGCCCCCTCCCACAGCCACTGTAAAGGGTGATCAGATCAGATACTTCAGGACTGTGGCAAAGGGTCTGTCACACAGACATTCACTTCCAGTGAGAGGAAAGGCTGTTTTCTCCTCGGAGCCTTGGCACACTTAAACCGGGCAGAGGGGGGCGGGGGACAGCTCTGGGATTAAGGGAAACAGCTGCAACAACAGCTGGATTGATAGCAAAGCATCTGAGAAGGGTCAATGGCTTGCCTGGATTACACAGTGTAATTAAACATGCTTACAGTTTAATGGAGCTCAAAACAAATCCCACCATTATTGACCCAGTATTGGGGGCTTAACAGACCTTAATGAAGCTTCCCATTGCCTCTGCCAGGTGGTCCTTCTTTCATACCCCAAACTGATTTATTTCTCTTTCATTCTTCATACACTATTCCTCAGAAGCACTGATGGATACAGACTTCTCCAGATTATTTAGGTTGAGCTATTCAAAGCAATGGATATAGTCCCTGTGACTCATATGTATTTAAATACAAATGCTGCATATACAAGTACATACCAAAAAACAGATATATACTAAAACATTACATGAGTTTAGTTGTTCAGTTGTGTTCAACTTTTTGTAACCCCATGGACTATAGCCTGCCAGGCAGCTCTGTCCATGGGGATTCTCCAGGCAAGAGTACTGGAGTAGACTGCCATGCCTTCCTTTGGTGATCTTCCCAACCCAGGGATAAAACCCAAGTCTTCTTATTATATATACAGAAAAATACTAAAAATACACACACACGTGCATATATGACACAATCTTCGTACTTTGGTTCTACCTTTTCATTCTTTTGAGCTCCTGAGACTTTTACTCCAGGAAGGGCTGTAGTCAAGTTAAATATTAAAAAGGAAGAGTACAAAGGCATAAGAAGTTCATTTGACAAATGTTCACTTTAACCATGGTGTGTGAAAGCATTGCAGAGGATTTGAACAATGAACTAGACATGTTTCTTCCATGAGGGAGCTCATGGTATTAAAGTACAGAATAAGAAAAAGAAAAAAATCAAACACTGATTAGGACACTCACTGTCCCCAAGGCGCACTGGTAAATGGTTCCCTTTACATACAGCAAGGCAGCAGATGTACTAAAAACAACCTGATGAGGGAGGTAGTGCCCAGACTCCTGCCCACGATGCTATGCAGCCTCCTTACAGGCAGCAGGGTGAACAGAGCAACTGAAGAATGAAGGAAGCAACAATGAATGGACGATGGCAGGGGGAAGGGAATACTTCCCACTGGAGCCATCAAAACAGTCTCCAAGAAAGAGCAGCAAATGGCTTGGAGGAGATTTTGAAAGGTGGAGACGGGAAGCATGAATTAGGAACAGTGCGAGGACACGCCACACACAGAGACACTGACATAGGGTGTGGGACAAACAGTATGGTGCAGCAAGGGCAGGCAAGATTGGAAGGAGAAGTTGAGAAGAGGTTACACAGATGCTTAGGGGCTGGCTGGTGAACTAGGACTCTCCTGGGAGCAAGAGGGGTCTCCAAATGTGGAAGACCAGGATCTGAACGGTGCTGAGGGGAGACTGGCTGAACAGTCTGTGTCTGATGGCCAGGCTGGGACAACCAGTGAAGGAGAGAGGCTCCAACCTGACCATGGAGGGAGAGACTCCAGGAGAGCAAGGCAGAACCAGCAGCAGTGCTCTGCACAGTCGACTGGCTGCAGAGGCGGGATTCCACAGTAACTGAAAGCTGAGATACTGCTAATAATGAGAAGACATATGAGAGGAGGGTTTTCCAGGTGGCTCAGATGGTAAAGAATACACCTGCAATGCAGGAGACCTGGGTTTGATCCCTGGGTTGGGAAGATCCCCTGGAGGAGGGCATGGCAACCTACTCTAGTATTCTTGCCTGGAGAATCCCATGGACAGAGGAGCCTGGCGGGCTTTCATATCTTAGGGATGATGCTGTGAAAGAGCTACACTCAATATGCCAGCAAATCTGGAAAACTCAGCAGTGGCCACAGGACTGGAAAAGGTTCAGTTTTCATTCCAATTCCAAAGAAAGGCAGTGCCAAAGAGTGTTCAAGCTACTGCACATTGCACTCACCTCACATGCTAGCAAAGTAATGCTCAAAAGTCTCTAAGCCAGGCTTCAACAGTATGTGAACCAAGAACTTCCAGATGTTCAAGCTGGTTTTAGAAAAGGCAGAGGAACCAGAGATCAAATTGCCAACCTCCATTGAATCATTAGAAAAAGCAAGAGAGTTCCAGAAAAACATCTGCTTCATTGACTACACCAAAGCCTTTGACTAAGTGGATAAAAAAAAAACTGGAAAATTCTTTAAGAGATGGGAATACCAGACCACCTTACCTGCTTCTTGAGAAATGTGTATGCAGGTCAAGAAGCAACAAGTTAGAACCAGACATGGAACAACAGACCAGTTCCAAATTGGGAAAGGAGTATGTCAAGGCTGTATATTGTCATCCTGTTTATTTATATGCAGAGTACATCATGTGAAATGCCAGGCTGGATGAAGCACAAGGTGGAATCAAGATTGCCGGGAAAATATCAATAACCTCAGATATGCAGATGATACCACTCATATCGCAGAAAGTGAAGAGGAACTAAAAAGCCTCTTGATGAAGTGAAAGAGGAGAGTAAAAAAGCTGGTTTACAACTCAATATTCAAAAAACAAAGATCATGTCATCTGGTCCCATCACTTCATGGCAAATAGATGGGGAAAGAATGGCAAATAGAGAAACTTTATTTTCTTGGGCTCCAAAATCACTGCAGATGGTGACTGCAGCCATAAAATTAAAAGACATTTGCTCCCTGGAAGAAAAGCTATGATCAACCTAGACAGCTTATTAAAAAAGAAGAGACGTTACTTTGTTGACAGAGGTCCATTTAGTCAAGGCTATCATTATGGATGTGAGAGTTGGACTATAAAGAAAGCTGAGTGCTGAAGAACTGATGGTTTTGAACTATGGTGTTGGAGAAGACTCTTGAGAGTCCCTTGGACCACAAGGAGATTCATCCAGTCAATCCTAAAGAAAATCAGTCCTGAATATTCTGGAAGGACTGATGTTGAACCTGAAGCTCCAAAACTTCGGCCACCTGATGTGAAGAATTTACTCATTAGAAAAGACCCTGATGCTAGGAAAGATGCAGGAGGAGAAGGGGATGACAGAGGATGAGATGGTTAGATGGCATCACCCACTTGATGGACATGAATTTGAGCAAACTTTGGGAGCTGGTAATGGACAGGGAAGCCTGATGTGCTGCAGTCCATGGGATTGCAAAGAGCCCGACACGACTAAGCATGCACACACACAGGAGGAGGAGTGGATCTGGAGGGAAAAAAAACACGTCAGGCTGGCATCCCAAGTGGAAGTGACTAGGAGCTGTTCTTTCTGCACTTGGACATACAAGTGAGTCCTGGAAGTGCTGATGGGGGATCCATTTCAGTGAGGACATGGCTGAAGCTGGGAATGGGATTGAATGCCTCATGAAACTCCTGTCCTATAGTTAAAATCTACAGTCTCCAGACTTCCCTGGTGGTTCAGTGGCTAAAACTCCGTGCTCTCAATGCAGGGCACCTGGGTTCAATCCCTGGTCAGGGATCTAGATTCTACATGCTGCAGCTAAAAGATCCACATGCTGCAACAAAAATCAAACACCTGAGTGCCACAACAAAGACTCACTACAGCCAAATAAATAAATATATTTTTTAAAAGTTCCACAGTTTGTTGCCTGCAATTCTGAAAGGCAAACAGTTCTGAAAAACAAGCCCATTTATTTATTGACTTATTTGTAGCCCACACAAGTTCAGTTGGCCACAAAAGACACGAGACTTATCATCTCTACTTATCCAACTGAGAGTAAGAAGTCATATATTGTGAAGAAATATTCCTGCATTTGATCATAGTGTGCTATCCAAGGGCCCACCGAGGAGGATATTTAATACATCATAAAGCAGATACAGTACAGATGCCCTGTCCTCTCTAAAATCCCTCAAATTCTTAATTCCAAAGCATGCCTGGCTGCAAGACTTCCAGGGAAGTGATCGTGGGAATGTCAGTTTCTGAAAACATCAAATAGGAATAATTACCATATCTAATTCTGAGGGCTACCTCTATGTTCAGAACACGTCTAAGTACTTTATTTTACCTTTCACAGCAATCACCTGAAGTGGGGATCATGATCACCTCTACTCTACAGATAAAGGATCTGAGGGTCAGGCAGGTTAGCTGTAAGGAGTACAGCTGATACTTATCCCAGGCAGGCTGAATTCTAGGGCTGTCCTCTTTACCACTGCAGCACGCTGCCTCCAAGTTAATTTGTGGAAGTATTTAGAAATAAATCAATCCTTCTTTAGATTAGAGAACGGCAGGGAACCAATGCCTTTTACCACATTTCTACAATGATATAAGGGCATGGTTCAGCCAAGTTAGTGTCTCATTTACATTCTGGCAAATCAGAGGGAGCAACATGAAAGGCCAGGTCAAGAAAGACGTTCCTATGCAGGCCCTGTGGTCCATACACAGTCTCTGTCATTCTCCGTGCCAGTTGAAGAAGCTGGAGGTTGAGGTAGCAAAGTAGAGAGATAAGGGCACAGTGGGTCAGACCGCTCTGGTTCTCCCTCCTTGTAGCTGTTGATTCTGGTCAAGTTAACTAATCTCTTGGAGCCTCAGTTTTCTCCTCTACAGAATGGCATTAACTAAAAACTGTATCAAAGAGTCATTGGATGGTTTAAGTGAAAAAGTTCTTACAAAGCTTTTGGCAGAGTGACAAGAGGATAGAGAATCTTTAGTAAGCTCTGTAGTTTTGTATTTGGCAAGACTCCTGCAGGGCAAGAGCTTCTTGTGCGAATTCTGACAACCAGTAAGCTTTGTGGATTTTCCTAAAGGTGAGGCTACTGTTTGCCAAGTCATCCTATTCTCTTCCAGCTTCTTTGAGCTTCATGCACATTTCCAATTTAAGGATCCTTTCTAATTCTACAGTCCATAGACAGACTGGTTTAGGTCTACCTGTGGATAGTGTTATGGGCTTCTCTGGTGGCTCAGATAGTAAAGAATCCTCCTGCAATGTGGGAGACCTGGGTTCGATCCCTGGGTTGGGAAGACCCCATGGAGGAGGGCATGGCAACCCACTCTAGTATTCTTGCCTGGAGAATCCTCATGGACAGAGGAGCCTGGTGGGCTACAGTAGATGTGGTCACAAAGATTTGGATATGACTGAGTGACTCAGCACAGCACAGTGGCTTATGCCCTGACCTGGAAAGGTGCTTTTAGTGCTCCAGTGTTTTCTCTGACTGTGTAGGCAGTCGGACACAAGACTGTATCCACCCTAGTATTCTGGATTCAGCCCTGAGTGTGAGCTGAAGCAGGCCTGCCTAGAGCATCAGGAAAAAGCCTAATGTGTACTGTCCCATTTCAAGAGGTTACATGCACAGTCTCTAGATATGGGAGTGGAATTATATCTCTGCCCAATCTTATTCCTAAGATACATTTTGAATTGGAAAGGATGGTTGGGCTTTGTCCAAATTCCATTTAGTAATGATGAGGTTCACCACATGCTTCACACATAGTAGACATGCAGTAAGAGTCAGATGGCACAAGATATAACCAATGAGCACAAAATGTGGCTGATCCAGGATTTTTGTGCTCCACAGCCCTGGTTACCATGGTAATTCATTCCATGGATAGTGGTTGGTCAATGTTAAGTGATGCCAGGCTTTTCTGACCAGAGTACGTTCTTCTTTTTCAGGAAAAACTAATCATCCCTGAGTTTGTTTTCGTTGTTGGGCTCTCCACTTATCTTCCAGTTTGCAGTATGGCTACTTGGCTTGTGATGCTTGCCTTGATTCTGACACAAAGAAAGGAAATAGAAGAATCCAGCAAACAGTTAATGGAATGCTTGACAAAGTAAAACTAGGGCTTATTCATGCAGCAGAGTAGCTGATAATTGCCTTTATTATTCTAGGCTAGATTGAGGTCATTGTCTGATGAAATTGGGCAATTTAAAAAATGGGAAAAAACGAACACAATTTAAGTTTATTTAGACACAACTTCTATATTTTCTTTTACTTTCTTATCAATGTCTCGCTTTTAGTAAGAAGAAAAGAGAAAGAGAGGAGATGAAGGGGAGTGGTAAATAGGGAGGCGTGTATTAAGGAAAATAATCTTTGACACAGTAAGTATTTCTTTCATTTAAAATGGCAAGTGATAAGAAAAAAGCAAATAAACATAGATAACTTTAAATGAGTACAAATACACACTATTTAGTTCCTGGAATCTAGCAGAGTGGTGGTTTTATGACACTGTCATTTCATTGTCACATGTTACACTCCCAATTCTGGCCTCTCAGATTTCATCACTATGTACCTCTGGCACACGAAAGAGAAGGAAGGAAGGAAAGAAGGGAGGGAAGGAGGAAGGAATGAAAGAAAGAAGGGGGAAAGAAGGGAGAAAGGGAGAAAAGAAGAGAAAAGCATGGCTCACAGCTCTTCCTACAATGAGAAAGACTCAGTGAACTAGAATTCAGTTATTCTCCACTACCCTCTTCCCTCTTAACTAGTCATTCTGACTTAAGTCATTCTTAATTCCATCATCCTTTTCCTGTCCTCCATTCCAATGATACTCAGTTAGGTTCAGTCACTCAGTCGTGTCTTGACTCTGCGACTCCGTGGACTACAGCACGCCAGGCCTCCCCTCCATCACCAACTCCCAGAGTTTACTCAAACTCATGTCCATCAAGTCCGTGATGCCATCCAACCATCTCATCCTCTGTCATCCCCTTTTCCTCTGCCTTCAATCTTTCCCAGCATAAGGGTCTTTTCAAATGAGTCAGTTCTTCGCATCAGGTGGCCAAAGTATTTGAGGTTCAGCTTCAACATCAGTCCTTCCAATAATATTCAGGACTGATTTCCTTTAGGATTGACTGGTTGGATCTCCTTGCTGTCCAAGGGACTCTCAAGAGTCTTCTCCAACACCATAGTTCAAAAGCATCAATTCATTGGCTCTCAGCTTTCTTTATAGTCCAACACTCACAATCCATACATGACTACTGGAAAAAACATAGCTTTCACTAGACGGACTTTTGTTGGCAAAGTAATGTCTCTGCTTTCTAATAAGCTGTCTAGCTTGGTCATCACTTTTCTTCCAAGGAGCAAGCATCTTTTAATTTCATGGCTGCAGTCACCATCTGCAGTGATTTTGGAGCCCAAAAAAATTAAGTCTCTCACTGTTTCCACTGCTTCCCTGTCTATTTGCCATGAAGTGATGGGACCAGATGCCATGATCTTAGTTTCCTGAATGTTGAGTTTTCAGCCAACTTTTTCACTCTCCCCTATCACTTTCATCAAGAGATTCTTTAGTTCTTTTTCACTTTCTGCCATAAGGGTGGTGTCATCTGCATATCTGAGGTTATTGATATTTCTCCTGGCAATCTTGATTTCAGCTTGTGCTTCATCCAGCCCAGCATTTCGTGTAATGTACTCTGCATATAAGTTAAATAAGCAGGGTGACATTAAACAGCCTTGATGTACTCCTTTCCTGATTTAGAACTAGTTTGTTGTTCCATGTCCAGTTCTAACTGTTGTTTCTTGACCTGCATACAGATTTCTCAGGAGGCAGGTCAGGTGGTCTGGTAGTCCCATCTCTTTAAGAATTTTCCACAGTTTCCTATGATCCACACAGTCAAAGGCTTTGGCATAGTCAATAAAGCGGTAGATATTTTTCTGGAACTCTCTTGCTTTTCTGATGATCCAACGGATGTTGGCAATTTGATCTCTGGTTCCTCTGCCTTTTCTAAATCCAGCTTGAACATCTGGAAGTTCACAGTTCATGTACTGTTGAGCCTGGCTTGGAGAATTTTGAGCATTAGTTTACTAGTGTGTGAGATGAATGCAATTGTGCAGTAATTTGGGCATTCTTTAGCATTGCCTTTCTTTGGGATTGGAATGAAAACTGACCTTTTCCAGTCCTGTGGCCACTGCTGAGTTTTCCAAACTTGCTGGCATACTGAGTGCAGCACTTTCACTGCATCATCTTTTAGAATTTGAGAGAGTTCAACTGGAATTCTATCACCTCCACTAGCTTTGTTCATAGCGATGCTTCCTAAGGCCCTCTTGGCTTTACATTCCAGGATGTCTGGCTCTAGGTGAGTGATCACAGCATCGTGATTATCTGGGTCATGAAGATCTCTTTTGTATAGCTCTTCTGTGTATTCTTGCTGTCTCTTCTTAATATCTTCTTCTTCTGTTAGGTCCATACCATTTCTGTTCTTTATTGTGCCCATCTTTGCATGAAATGGTCCCTTGGAATCTCTAATTTTCTTGAAGAGATCTCTAGTCTTTCCCACTCTATTGTTTTCCTCTATGTCTTTGCACTGATCCCTGAGGAAGGCTTCCTTATCTCCCCTTGCTATCTTCGGAACTCTGAATTCAGATGAGGGGAGCTGGAGCGGCGCCTATGTGGCACTGAAGGGACTATGAGGAGATAACCCATGTCCAAGGGCAGAGAAGGCCCAGCAAGACAGTAGGAGGGGTGAAATCACATTTAGAATCAAACCCCATACCTGCCAGAGACACTCAGAGGGCTCAAACATACCTTGTGTGCACCAGGACCCAGAGACCCCACAGAAACTGAGATAGAACTGTGTCTGGGTGTCTTCTGAGGAGGCACAGGTCAGCAGTGGACTGCAGTGGGTGAAGTAGACCTGGCTATGGCATAAGCCCTCTTGGAGGAGGTTGCCATTAACCCACCAAAGAGCCACCGATCTTATACAGGACTGGGGAAACAGACTCTGGGAGGGCACCAACAAAACCTTGTGTGACCAGGACCCAGGAGAAAGGAGCGGTGACCCCCCAAGGGACTGACACGGGCTTGCCCATGAGTGTCCAGGAGTCTCTGGCGGAGGTGTGGGTCAGTGGTGGCCTGCTGCAGGGTTGGGGGCACTGAGTGCAGCAGTCCCTGCATGGGGCCTTTTGAAGTAGGTCACACCATACCTCCACCATAGTTTAACCTCAGGTCAAATAACAGGGAGGGAACACAGCCCCACCCTTCAACAGAAAATTGGATTAAAGTCTTACTGAACATGGCCCCACCCAACAGAACAAGACCCAGTTTCCTCCTCAGTCAGTCTCTCCCATCAGGAAGCTTCCATAAGCCTCTAATCCTTCTTCATCAGAGGGCAGACAGACTGAAAACCACAGCCACAGAAAACTAACCAATCTGATCACATGGACCACAGCCTTGTCTAACTCAATGAAACTATGAGCCAAGCTCTTTAGGGCCACCCAAGACAGACAGGTCATGGTGGAGAGTTCTGACAATGTGGTCCACTGGAGGAGGGAATGGCAAACCACCTCAGTGCTCTTGCCTTGAAAACCCCATGAACAGCATGAAAAGGCAAAAAGGTAAGACACTGAAAGATGAACTCCTCAGGTTGGTAGGTGCCCAAATGATACTGGAGATCAGTGGAGAAATAACTCCAGAAAGAATGAAGAGATGGAGTCAAAGCAAAAACAACACCCAGTTGTGGATGTGACTGGTGATGGAAGTAAAGTCCGATGCTGTAAAGAGCAATGTTGAACAGTAACCTGGAATGTTAGGTCCATGAGTCAAGGCAAGTTGGAAGTGGTCAAACAGGAGATGGCAAGAGTGAACAGCAACATTTTAGGAATCAGTGAACTAAGATGGACTGGAATGGGTGAATTCAACTCAGATGACCATTATATCTACTGCTGTGGGCAAGAATCCCTTAGAAGAAATGGAGTAGCCATCACAGTCAACAAAAGAGTCCAAAATGCAGTACTTGGATGCAATCTCAAAAATAACAGAATGGTCTCTGTTCATTTCCAAGGTAAACCATTCAATATCACAGTAATCCAAGTCTATGCCCCAACGAGGAACGCTGAAGAAGCTGAAGTTGAATGGTTCTATGAAGACTTAAAGATCTTCTAGAACACCCAAAAAAGATGTCCTTTTCATTATAGAGGACTGGAATGCAAAAGTAGGAAGTCAAGAAATACCTGGAGTAATGGGCAAATTTGGCCTTGAAGTACAGAATAAAGCAGGGAGAGTTTTGCCAAGAGAACTCCCTGGTCATAGCAAACACCCTCTTCCAACAACACAAGAGAGGACTCCACACATAGACATCACCAGATGGTCAATACTGAAATCAGTTTGATTATATTCTTTGCAGCCAAAGATGGAGAAGCTCTGTAGAGTCAGCAAAAACAAGACCGAGAGTTGACTGTGGCTCAGATCATGAACTCCTTATTGCCAAATTCAGACTTAAATTGAAGAAAGTAGGGAAAACCACTAGAACATTCAGGTATGACCTAAATCAAATCCCTTATGACTATATAGTGGAACTGACAAATAGATTCAAGGGATTAGATCTGATAGACAGAGTGACTGAAGAACTATGGATAGAGGTTCATGAGATTGTAAAGGAGGCAGGGATCAAGACCATCCCCAAGAAAAAGAAATGTAAAAGGGCAAAATGGTTGTCTGAGGAGGCCTTAAAAACAGTTATGAAAAGAAGAGACGAGGGGAGGAGCCAAGATGGCGGAGGAGTAGGACCGGGAGACCACTTTCTCTCCTACAAATTCATCAAAAGAATAACCGAATGCAGAGCAAACTTCACAAAACAACTTCTGATCGCTAGCTGAGGTCATCAGGCGCCCAGAAAAGCAGACCATTGTCTTCGAAAGGAGGTAGGACAAAATATAAAAGATAAAAAGTGAGACAAAAGAGCTAAGGACGGAGACCCGTCCCGGGAAGGGAGTCTTAGGCGGCCTTGCTTGGGCTAGGGTCCGGGCCTGAGTGCCCTGAGGACAATCGGGGGGAGCTTCTGTGAGGTGCCAACTTGAACTGTGGGAGACCAAAGGAGAGAGAGAAAATTGACCGGCCGGAACACACTGCCGGCCGTTCGCAGAACAAAGGGACGGGGAAAGTCCCGAGAAGAGCTCGCAGGCTGCGGACCCGCCCAGCCCCGCCGGAGGCAGGAGGCAGGGGGGAGGGGAAGGTCGCGGCGAGACACAGGGCGCAGGCACCCGACCGGCGCGGGGCGGGGACTGGGGCTGGGGACGCGGAGGGCGGAAGGCGCGCGCACCCGCCTGGCGCCAGCGGAAACTGAGACTGGGTCCGCGGAAGGGAGTGGGGGCGCCACACCTGGGGATAGCGCGCCCACCAAGCCCCTGGCTGCCTGGACCGCTCTGACGGGGAAGGCACAGAGAGCAGGCGCAGCTTTTCCTTCCGCGCTTTTGTGTAACACCCGAGGGCTGGAACCTCGCGCAGCGCGGGGCGCGCTCCATATAGAACAGCCGGGAGCCTGAGCAGCGGCAGACGGAAAAAGCAGTGTCAGCCCCTTCCGGCAGCGCCAGCCCGCCCCCGCAGGGCCAGCCCCTCCCCGCAGCGTCAGCCCCGCCCCCGCAGGGCCAGCCCCTCCCCGCAGCGTCAGCCCCGCCCCGCAGCGTCAGCCCCTCCCAGCAGCGCAACGGAACTAGCTACCTGAATAAGAGTCTGCCTCCGGCCGCCTGTGTCAGGGCGGAAATGAGCCTCTGAAGAGACCGGCAAACAGAAGCCAAATAAACAAAGGGAACCGCTTCAGAAGGGACTGGTGCAACAGATTAAAATCCCTGAAGAAAACACCGACTTCACCGGAAGGGCCCTGTAGATATCGAGAAGTGCAAGCTGGAACGAGGAGCTATCTGAAACTGAGCCGAACCCACACTGACCGCAACAGCTCCAGAGAAATTCCTAGACATATTTTTACTTTTTTTTTAATTTTTCTGTTTTTTCTAAGTAAGGAAAAAAAAAAAAAATTTTTTTTTCTTTTTATATTTTTCTTTTTTATTTTTTCTCTTTTATTTTCCTTTAAAATTCCCTATTACTCCCCCATTACTCCTTAACTTTCATTTTCATAGATTTTTACGATTTTTTTAATTAGGGGGAAAAAAAAATTTTTTTTTTCTTTCTTTTTTTTTCTTCTCCTTTTTCTTCTTTTTTTTTTTCTTTCCTTTTTCTCTTCTATTTTCTATTTTTCTTTTTCTCTTATTTCTTTTAAAGTCCTCTAGTACTCCTCTACTACTCTTCATTTTCATCTTCACTACACTATAACCTTAAAAAAAAAAAAAAAAAGAGAAGCCCTATCTTAAAACCGAAGATTATTCCCTCCCAATCTTGACTCTCTGTTTTCTACCTCAGAACACCTCTATTTCCTCTTTTCCCCTTCTCTTCCCCATCCAATTCTGTGAATCCTTGTAGGTGTCTGAGATACGAGAACACTCTGGGAACAGACAGCTGCGTAGATCTGTCTCTCTCCTCTTGAGTCCCCCTTTTTCTCCTCCTACTCATCTCTATCTCCCTCCTCCCTTTTCTCCTGTTCATGTAACTCTGTGAACCTCTCTGGGTGTCCCTAACGGGGGAGAATCTTTTCGCCATTAACCTAGAAGTTTAATTATCAGAGCTGTATAGTTGGAGAAGTCCTGAGACTACAGGAAGAATAAAACTGAAATCCAGAGGCAGGAAACTTAAGCCCAAAACCTGAGAACACCAGAAAACTCCTGACTACATGGAACTTTAAGTGATAAGTGACTGTCCAAAAGCCTCCATACCTACACTGAAACCAACCACCACCCAAGAGCCAATAAGTTTTAGAGCAAGACATACCACGCAAATTCTCCAGCAACACAGGAACATAGCCCTGAATGTCAACATACAGGCTACCCAAGGTCACACCTAACACATAGACCCAACTCAAAACTCATTACTGGGCACTCCATTGCTCTCCAAAGAGAAGAAATCAAGTTCCACGCACCAGTACACTGACGCAAGCTTCCCTAACCAGGAAACCTTGACAAGCCAAACGTCCAACCCCACCCACTGGGTAAATCCTCCACAATAAAAAGGAACCACAGACCTCCAGAATACAGAAAGTCCACTCCAGACACAGCAATCTAAACAAGAAGAAAAGGCAAAGAAATACCCAACAGGTAAAGGAACATGAAAAATGCCCACCAAGTCAAACAAAAGAGGAGGAGATAGGGAAAAAAAAAAAAAAAGAATTTAGAATAATGATAATAAAAATGATCCAAAATCTTGAAAACAAAATGGAGTTACAGATAAATAGCTTGGAAACAAAGATTGAAAAGATACAAGAAATGTTTAATAAAGACCTAGAAGAAATAAAAAAGAGTCAATTAAAAATGAATAATGCAATGAATGAGATCAAAAACACTTTGGAGGGAACCAAGAGTAGAATAATGGAGGCAGAAGATAGGATAAGTGAGGTAGAAGATAAAATGGTGGAAATAAATGAAGCAGAGAGGAAAAAAGAAAAAAGATCAAAAGAAATGAGGACAACCTCAGCGGACCTCTGGGACAATGTGAAACGCCCCCAACATTCGAATCATAGGAGTTCCAGAAGAAGAAGACAAAAAGAAAGGCCATGAGAAAATACTCGAGGAGATAATAGCTGAAAACTTCCCTAAAATGGGGAAGGAAATAGCCACCCAAGTCCAAGAAACCCAGAGAGTCCCAAACAGGATAAACCCAAGGCGAAACACCCCAAGACACATATTAATCAAATTAACAAAGATCAAACACAAAGAACAAATATTAAAAGCAGCAAGGGAAAAACAACAAATAACACACAAAGGGATTCCCATAAGGATAACAGCTGATCTATCAATAGAAACCCTCCAGGCCAGAAGGGAATGGCAGGACTCCAGGCCAATGACAAGTAATGAAAGAGAATAACCTACAACTAGATTACTGTATCCAGCAAGGATCTCATACAGATATGAAGGAGAACTCAAAAGCTTTACAGATAAGCAAAAGCTGAGAGAATTCAGCACTACCAAACCAGCTCTTCAACAAATGCTAAAGGATCTTCTCTAGACAGGAAATGCAGAAAGGTTGTATAAACGTGAACCCAAAACAACAAAGTAAATGGCAACGGGACCACACCTATCAATAATTACCTTAAATGTAAATGGGTTGAATGCCCAAACCAAAAGACAAAGATTGGCTGAATGGATACAAAAACAAGACCCCTATTATATGCTCGTCTACAAGAGACCCACCTCAAAAACAAGAGACACATACAGACTGAAATGAAGGGCTGAAAAAAATATTTCACACAAACGGAGACCCAAAGAAAGCAGGAGTCGCAATACTCATATCAGATAAAATAGACTTTCAAATAAAGGCTGTGAAAAGAGACAAAGAAGGACACTACATAATGATCAAAGGATCAATCCAAGAAAAAGATATAACAATTATAAATATATATGCACCCAACATAGGAGCACCGCAATATGTACGGCAAACACTAACGAGTATGAAAGAGGAAATTAATAGTAACACAATAATAGTGGGAGACTTTAATACCCCACTCACAACTATGGATAGATCAACTACACAGAAAATTAACAAGGAAACACAAACTTTAAATGACACAATGGACCAGCTAGACCTAATTGATATCTATAGGACATTTCACCCCAAAAACAATCAACTTCACCTTTTTCTCAAGTGCACACGGAACCTTCTCCAGAATAGATCACATCCTGGGCCATAAATCTAGTCTTGGAAAATTCAAAAAAATTGAAATCATTCCAGTCATCTCTTCTGACCACAGTGCAGTAAGATTAGATCTCAATTACAGGAAAAAAATTGTTAAAAATTCAAACACATGGAGGCGAAATAACACACTTCTGAATAACCAACAAATCATAGAAGAAATCAAAAAAGAAATCAAAATATGTATAGAAATGAATGAAAATGAAAACACAACAACCCAAAACCTATGGGACACTGTAAAAGCAGTGCTAAGGGGAAAGTTCATAGCATTACAGGCTTACATCAAGAAACAAGAAAAAAGCCAAATAAATAACCTAACTCTACACCTAAAGCAATTAGAGAAGGAAGAAATGAAGCAACCCTAGGTTAGCAGAAGGAAAGAAATCTTAAAAATCAGGGCAGAAATAAATGCAAAAGAAACTAAAGAGACCATTAGCAAAATCAAAAAAGCTAAAGCTTGGTTTTTTGAAAAAATAAACAAAATTGACAAACCATTAGCAAGACTCATTAAGAAACAAAAAGAGAAGAACCAAATTAACAAAATTAGAAATGAAAATGGAGAGATCACAACAGACCACACTGAAATACAAAGGATCATAAGAGACTACTACCAGCAGCTCTATGCCAATAAAATGGACAACTTGGATGAAATGGACAAATTCTTAGAAAAGTATAACTTTCCAAAACTGAACCAGGAAGAAATAGAAGATCTTAACAGACCCATCACAGGCAAGGAAATCGAAAGTGTAATCAAAAATCTTCAGCAAACAAAAGCCCAGGACCAGATGGCTTCACAGCTGAATTCTACCAAAAATTTAGAGAAGAGCTAACACCTATCTTACTCAAACTCTTCCAGAAAATTGCAGAAGAAGGTAAACTTCCAAACTCATCCTATGAGGCCACCATCACCCTAATTCCAAAACCAGACAAAGATGCCACAAAAAAAGAAAACTACAGGCCAATATCACTGATGAACATAGATGCAAAAATCCTTAACAAAATTCTAGCAAACAGAATCCAACACATATTAAAAAAATCATACACCACGACCAAGTGGGCTATTCCCAGAATGCAAGGATTCTTCAATATCCGCCAAATCAATCAAGTAAATACACCACATTAACAAATTGAAAGATAAAAACCATATGATTATCTCATAGATGCAGAGAAAAGCCTTTGACAAAATCACACTCATTTATTGATTAAAAAACTGTCCAAAAGCAGGATAGAAGAACATACCTCAACATAATAAAAGCCATATATGACAAACCCACAGCAAAGCATCACCCTCAATGGTGAAAAATTGAAAACATTTCCCCTGAAATCAGGAACAAGACAAGGGTGCCCACTCTCACCACTACTATTCAACATAGTGTTGGAAGTTTTGGCCACAGAAATCAGAGCAGAAAAAGAAGTAAAAGGAATCCAGATAGGAAAAGAAGAAGTGAAACTCTCACTGTTTGCAGATGACATGATCCTCTACATAGAAAACCCTAAAGACTCTACCAGAAAATTATTAGAGCTAATCAATGAATATAGTAAAGTTGCAGGATATAAAATTAACACACAGAAATCCCTTGCATTCCTATATACTAACAATGAAAAAACAGAAAGAGAAATTAAGGAAACAATACCATTCACCATTGCAACAAAAAGAATAAAATACTTAGGAGTATATCTACCTAAAGAAACAAAAGACCTATACATAGAAAACTATAAACACTGATGAAAGAAATCAAAGAGGACACAAACAGATGGAGAAATATACCATGTTCATGGATTGGAAGAATCAATATTGTCAAAATGGCTATACTACCCAAAGCAATCTATTGATTCAATGCAATCCCTATTAAGCTACCAACGTATTTTTCACAGAAACTAGACCAAAGGATTCACAATTGTATGGAAATTCAAACAAACCTTCAATAGCCAAAGATAATCTTGAGAAAGAAGAATGGAACTGGAAGAATCAACCTGCCTGACTTCAGACTCTACTACAAAGCCACAGTCATCAAGACAGTATGGTACTGGCACAAAGACAGAAATATAGATCAATGGACAGAATAGAAAGCCCAGAGATAAATCCACGAACCTATGGACACCTTATCTTTGACAAAGGAGGCAAGGATATACAATGGAAAAAAGACAACCTCTTTAACAAGTGGTGCTGGGAAAACTGGTCAACCACTTGTAAAAGAATGAAACTAGAACACTTTCTAACACCATACACAAAAATAAACTCAAAATGGATTAAAGATCTAAATGTAAGACCAGAAACTATAAAACTCCTAGAGGAGAACATAGGCAAAACACTCTCCGACATAAATCACAGCAAGATCCTCTATGACCCACCTCCCAGAATATTGGAAATAAAAGCAAAACTAAACAAATGGGATCTAATGAAACTTAAAAGCTTTTGCACTACAAAGGAAACTATAAGTAAGGTGAAAAGACAGCCGTCAGATTGGGAGAAAATAATAGCAAATGAAGAAACAGACAAAGGATTAATCTCAAAAATATACAAGCAACTCCTGAAGCTCAATTCCAGAAAAATAAATGACCCAATCAAAAAATGGGCCAAAGAACTAAACAGACATTTCTCCAAAGAAGACATACAGATGGCTAACAAACACATGAAAAGGTGCTCAACATCACTCATTATTAGAGAAATGCAAATCAAAACCACAATGAGGTACCATGACACGCCAGTCAGGATGGCTGTTATCCAAAAGACTACAAGCAATAAATGCTGGAGAGGGTGTGGAGAAAAGGGAACCCTCTTACACTGTTGGTGGGAATGCAAACTAGTACAGCCACTATGGAAAACAGTGTGGAGATTCCTTAAAAAACTGGAAATGGAACTGCCATATGACCCAGCAATCCCACTTTTGGGCATACACACTGAGGAAACCAGATCTGAAAGAGACACGTGCACCCCAATGTTCATTGCAGCACTGTTTATAATAGCCAGGACATGGAAGCAACCTAGATGCCCATCAGCAGATGAATGGATAAGGAAGCTGTGGTACATATACACCATGGAATATTACTCAGCTGTCAAAAAGAATTCATTTGAATCAGTCCTAATGAGATGGATGAAACTGGAGCCCATTATACAGAGTGAAGTAAGCCAGAAAGATAAAGAACATTACAGCATACTAACACATATATATGGAATTTAGAAAGATGGTAACGATAACCCTATATGCAAAACAGAAAAAGAGACACAGAAATACAGAACAGACTTTTGAACTCTGTGGGAGAAGGTGAGGGTGGGATGTTTCAAAAGAACAGCATGTATACTATCTATGGTGAAACAGATCACCAGCCCAGGTGGGATGCATGAGACAAGTGCTCGGGCCTGGTGCACTGGGAAGACCCAGAGGAATCGGGTGGAGAGGGAGGTGGGAGGGGGGATCGGGATGGGGAATAAGTGTAAATCTATGGCTGATTCATATCAATGTATGACAAAACCCACTGAAATGTTGTGAAGTAATTAGCCTCCAACTAATAAAAAAATTAAAAAAAAAAAAAAAAGAAGAGACGTGAAGGCAAAGGAGAAAGGAAAGATATACCCACAGATACACAAATCTTGTCAATTCTACCTCAAATATATTGAGTTGAATAAAAAACTTTGATAGTAGCCCCTCAAGGCCAGAGTTCATGACTGATTCATCTTTGTGTCTCTCAGCACATAACACAGACCATCTCACCTAGCTAGCCATCAATACCCATGTTATTTATCTCATAAATATTTGGGGGAAGGTCAATGTACGGTTAGTCCCTTCTGTGCATTTGGAAAGGTATATCCTCCAACTGGATTTTCTAGCACCCGTGTGATCCTGGGTAAGTGCTGTCCCCTCTCTGGTCATTAGTACATTCTTCTATGATGCTCAAGGATACTAGACGTCCTCCACCCCAAACTGCTGCTGGCCACCAAGAAGCCGTTTTCTGTTCTTTGAAGCCTTCTGCTGTCTATTTTATCAACAGAACTCTGTTGAAAGCAAAGGCCATAACCCAAGTCAAACTTTCTTAATAGGGAAAAAAAGGAAATTATTTGCCATGGTAATTGAAAAGTTTAGAGAATGAGGCTAAGGAAAGTATAACCACAGGCTTGTCTGAATTTAAGTGTGAAAACCATGTCATTGAAATCAGTCCCTCTTGGTCTCCATGTCTCTTTGTTTCTGTCTCTGTCTCTCTGTCTTTCTTCTCCAGGGCTCTCTCAGAGACAGTTCTCTACGTAAAGGCCAACAAGGCCACCAGCAACTCCAGGCTGGAGCAACTATGGTAGAAAAAGAATCTCTTTTCCAAATGTTCTACCCAAAGTCCCAGGCCTGACTCCCATTGGCCTGCAGAAGCCATCTGTTTATCCTTTAACCAACCACAGTGCCCTAAGGTATTTGGTCCTGTGTGCATTCCTCAGGCTGGGGAGAGGACCAGCCCCATAAAATCACATGAGCTAAAAAGCAGGTGAGGTGATTCCTGAAGTGAAAGAGGGGTGCTGGCACAGGGCAGGCACCAAAAGTTGTCTCTTACAAGGCCCTTCATGACATCACCAGCTAATTACTTCTACTGACCACAGCCTCGGTTCTTTCCTCCACCCCCGATGCCAATAATCTAAAGATGAATATTCCTAAAACAATGAACTACCCCAGCTAGTCCTAAAAAGTAGGTAAAATTCCTCAGAAATTACTTTTCCTAGAAGGACTTAAAGACAGGCAAGACTCTGGGCTTATGAGTGATTCATCAGGCCAGTCCCCTGAACAGCTGTTTTTGAGTTCTGAGTAGATGTGTGGTGTGCTGCTCACAACCCCACTCAGTACCAAGGCACCCATTCCGCCAGCTGCCAGGGGTCATGTCTGCCTGACCACTCATAGCTGAGTCTCTCTGGGACTTGGCTTTGGACACATGGAGCAGGCTTATCCAAAGTTAAGTCACCATCTGGCCAGGTCCACATTCAATGACAAGGCTACAAACGTCTGGCCTTCTTGCCCCCAACTCAGGACACTCTGAAGCAACTCCCACCACGACCTTGGCTCTAGAACTCATTAGGCCTTTGTCACAATGGCTTTGCTATTTAACTTCTCCCTCTGTCCACCCTGCTTCTCTGCCCCACCCTGCACCTATAAGGATGCTCCCAAGAGCACTTTCCAATAATCTTCCTGCACACAGATCTCAAAGTCTGAATCCCTTTCTGGGGAATCAACCCAAAAGGCAGATTATGTAGCATCTGAAAACTTATGCTATTGAAACAGAATGTTTTTGTCAGTAAAAACTCAAGTTTTGAAATCAGACAGTCCTAGTTTCAAATTTGCCACATACTAGCTGGGAGAGTTTAGGCAAGTTACTTAACCATTCTTATCTTCATATCCCTATCAGAAGGATGGTGATATTAATAACACCATGTCCCAGGGTGGATGGGACTTTTAAGGGAGACATTTGTGTGTAAAGTGTTCAGCTTAGGATTTGGCATTAAGAAGGGTACAGTGTATAGCTATTATTATTTTATAACCCTCTAGTGTAGTTAAATTAATATATCTTCAATAAAGGCAGATGTGCCAATGGTCAATATCTAGAGTTGGCAAAGGTTCAGTGACCAGATAGTTGCTCACATTGTTTGTGAATCTGAAACTGAGGTCTAATTCTCTTTCTGGAGGGTAATTATATAATATATATAAGACGCCCCTAGAATGCCAATAACCTTTGACTCAGAAAGTCCATTTATAAGCATTTTCCCTACGGAAATCATTATAGCATGACCTCAAACTGATAGTCTGGGGTATTTCTATCAGTATTTCTAAACATAAATCTTGGAATTACCTAATGTCAAATAACACAGAACTGTTTCAATATAACATTCAGTTAAAATAAAATGCAGCTATTAAAAATATGCTGTAGAAACAAAGCTAATGATATGGAGATAAATTCACAACAATCATAAGTGAAAGAACAGCCCACAGAATAGTAGTATGTAGGATGTAGGCCCGACTATTATAGGCATGGAAAAAGTATGTACTCACTCTCAAAAAATCTGGAGTAAAGGCTAGATGGCTATGATTACAAATTCAATATGTGAGTAGTCATTATTCTTGAGTGGACTACTGATAATATTGTTTTTCTCCTCTGTGCTTTTCTGTATGTCAAAAATTTTCTACAGTGAAGATGCATTCATTTTGTAAAATCTTTTAAAAGTGGTATTCCTTAAATGGCACTTACTGGATTAAAAAGCAAACCAAAAGTACCGATGGCTAAATGCCAGTAATTGTCTAATCTTACCAGGGGTATAACTTCTAAAACTTTAGAGGCATTAGAAATGCCAGTTAAATAAGGCTCACACAGTTCCCAAGGGGAAAAAAAAATCCTAAAGCCCAAGTTAGTTCCAAGAAATCCCTGCCAACCATAATTAATTCAGAGAAGCAATCACCAGAGCTAATGTTGTCTGTTGTAAAATACATAACTCACTCGCTCTAAATAATAGGTTACATTCAGTATGCTTACCAGGACCAGAAGTTGATTGTTAAATATGTTTGCAGGGTCCATCTAACTTGGAGGCATTTATTTTCATGTACTTTCCATCGGGTGGCCATTTTTCTGAATTTAAATTTAAGATTCACAGTCTGACAAGAAAAACAATGATTTGAAATCAAAATCTCCCTGGAAGATCTAGGATATAGGTCCATTTAATTTAGGAAGCCAGACAAGTTAAGTTTACAACATATCCCTTCCTACCCTTCCTTATGAAATGAATCTTTTTTCCCCCTTCTTTTTCTCCCTCTTTGCCTCATTCTTACTCCCATGCCCTTCTGTTTTCTCTACATTTCTTTCCCTCTCCTAGAGCATAGCTGATCCTGGGCACAGATTTTCTCTGCTAGGGACTTCTAAGGTTGTAGAAGCCCTTCATGAGGCTGTGCAGGTTCTCAGAGATGCTTTGGGTATAGTTAGCAACTAGATCAAATTTCCTGCTCCTCTCCTCATAGTAACGAAGAGCTCCATCATGTACAGCTCCTTGCTTCCTCATCAAGCACTTGGGAAGTAAATTACTGAAAAATAGTGGTGCGTGGTTATCCTTACACTACTCTGATACATGCTGTGGATGGACCCTAACAACACTCTTCAAGACCCCGAGTAGCCAAGATAATCTTGAGAAAGAAGAATGGAGCTGAAAGAACCATATTCCTTGAACTATACTACAGAGCTTTAGTAATCAAAACAGTAAGGTGCTAGCACAAAAACAGAGATCAATGGAACAGGGTAGAAAGCCCAGAAATAAACCACAATCACTTGTGGTCAATTAATGTACCACAAAGGAGTCAAGAGCATACAATGGAGAAGAGGCAGTCTCTTCAATAAGTGGTGCTGGAAAAACTAGACAGCTATATGTAAAAGAACAACATTAGAACATTGTCTAACACCACACACACACACACACACACACACACACACACAACCTCAAAATAGATTAAAGACCTAAATGTAAGATTGAATACTATAAAACTCTTAGAGAAAAACACAAGCAGAACACTCTTTGACCTATATTGCAGCAATATTTTTGGATCCATCTCCTAGAGGAATGGAAATAAAAATAAAAACAAACCAATGGGACCTAATTAAGTTTAAAAGCTTTTTGCATGGCAAAGGAAATCATAACTAAAATAACAAAGGCAACATATGGACTAGAAGAAAATATTTTCAAATAATGCAACCAACAAGGGATTGATTTCCAAAATATACAAAGAGTTCATACAACTCAATATCAAAAAAAAAAAAAAAAACAAGCAACCCAATCAAATATGGGCAGAAGACCTAAATAGACATTTCTCCAAAGAAGACATACAGATGGCCAACAAGCACATGAAAAGATGCTCCATATTGCTACTTATTAGAGACATGCAAATCAAAACTACAATGAGGTATCACCTCACACCAGTCAGAATGGCCATCGTTAAAAAGTTTAAATGTAATAAATCCTGGAGAGGGTGTGGAGAAAAGGGAACTCTCTGCATCCAGTTCTGATGTCCCTTTTAAGCCACGAGCAAGGGATCCATGGGCTACCTCTGCTATTCCTTGGTGCGGGAGCATCCCTGGTCACAGCACAGGGAGTGGTGTTGGGGCTTTAGACTGAGATAAGCAGGAAAGAAATCTGACTCTCCAGTTTAGACACGAAAACAGCCATCAAGCCGCCTTAGAATTGGACCAAGCCAGAACACACTGGAAAGCAGAGGAGTCATGGGGCCTGAAGATCTTATTCTTTCCACTAGATCAGAACCAGGGAACCAGGAGACTAACGCTTGATGAAACAACGTGGGCTGGCCAATATCATTGCCCGTGTTCCTCGGCTGGAATGAATCTTGGGGGTGAGGGAGTGCTTATTCACAAGGCTGTTTAAATCAAGCTGTGAGTCTTTAATCCTGCTGTCATTTTTGCTGTGATTAAACTCCCAATGGGCGACATCACACGCAATTTTTGTTTTCTAGGGCAGATCAAAACATCTTAATAAAAACAGATCACCATGCATGTCGAGTCTGGGATAAAGACAAGGTTAAACCAATGGAGAAGAAAGGCCATAAGAACCAGGAGTGTTTAGCTTAATGTGAAAATAACATAGAAAATTACATCTGTGTAGGTCTACGAACAAAAAAGGCTTGGATGTGTATTAAACTCAACAGGAAGGGGGAATATGGAAATATGGGAAAAGATTAAAGAGCTTAGTAAATAGATTAGTCATTTTGTAATTAGGTTAGAATACAAATTAGAGACCAAGTACCTTTTATCTGGTTTTGTTGTGATTGATTAAAAAAATGTAAATTTTAAATTTCTGAGAAATAATATTTTCAGTAAGGCTCCATGCTGTCATTCTGCATTTAGCTTCCTTGCATGGTTATTTGCAAACACAGCTGTAGCTATGGGAAGGGAACACAATTTTGCAATTAGTATAACAACAGGCAAAATATCCACTTGGTCTTATGCAAGTTTCCATGATTGGTAGGAGAAAATACAATCTTCTCTTCCAGGCTGTATGTAGATCCTGTGTGTGGAGTCCTTAGAGGAGGAAGGATACAAGTCTCATTTCTGACAAAAAAAAGTCCAGCAGAACCCTTTTACCCTACTGTTCCCAGGGATTTAAACATTTAAATACTCACCCCTAAATTCCACTGCTTACTGACAAACCTTCTTAGTCTCCTTCTTTCTTTCTGCATCAAGTTGGAATATCAGCCAGCCTTGCAGCCTTACTTGGCCCATCACATGAGTCAGCCTGACTTTCTAAGAGTGTGCCAAGTGCATTCTTCTCTCTGGCTAGCTGATCTCCTCCTGTTCCCCTGCATGTATCTCTGCTACTGCTGCTTCTTTCTGCTGGAATGATTCCTCCCCTCCAGCTATCACGATAAGCAGTCATCTACCACTTAAATCTCTGTAACAACCTGTCACATATGATTATTATTTCTATTTTATAGGTAAGGAAGTTGAGGTTCAGAAAGATTCATCAACCTGCTAACCCTCACATGACATGGAGCTGGGGTGTGAACCCAGGTCTGTTGCATGTCAGGATATGAGCACTTAACCAATGCCTCTCCTCTCATCTCTCTTGACCCTGGTGCAACATCCATGGTCTGGCTTAGGCTTAATTCGTCTTGGAGGCCTCAGGCTGGTCAGCCTGACCCATGTGGTTCTATCCATCCTGTCGATCAGAGCCACAGAGTTGAGTTCTAAACTGTTATCTGATTGCTCTGTATGTATGTATTACATCTCCCAATTAAATTTTCAACTCCTAATGGGAAGAGATTGCTACTGTAAGACACACACACATGGAGCTCTTAGCTGGCTGATGTCCATTCAAGTGAGGATCTAGGTCTGTTCCCTGAAAAGGAAGAATATCATCTGCTCCTCCTTACTCTCTCCTCTCTTCCCCTGTGAAAAGGAAAGAGTGATCTCACTGGATTGGTTTCCACGACTCTGACTATGTTTCGTTCACTAGTTTATGAGGTCAGTGTGAATTTTTGGGATGCCTTTTTTATTCTTCCATTTCTCCTTGTGGCTTAGGTGGTGAAGTAAGGCAGCGTCCACTCCCATGTAGGAGGAGACTCAGCCATCTTCTCTCTCTTTTCTTCAAACACATGGGCTTGGGTATTTTGTTCACTGGTCTCTTGTCCCACATGTCTGGCTAGAGCATAGGTGGATTCTAGAATTCAGGTTTGAGTTAAATTTTGAGGAGTGCATTAGGTCTTTGGGCTAGCTGGGGTGCTCAAGTCCAGCTCAGACTACTAGAAAGCTCTTCACTGAGTTCAAGCCGATCAGAAATAAACATAGTATATAGTATAGTAGTAGGTTGGGCTTCCCAGGTGGTACCGGTGGTAAAGAACCTGCCTGCCAATGTAGGAGACACAGGAGACACAATGCAGGTTCAATGCCTGGGTTGGGAAGATCCCTTGGAGTAGGAAATAGCCACCTACTCCCTGGTGGCTTAGACGGTAAAGCATCTGTCTGCAATGCAGGAGACCTGGGTCATGAAGATCCCCTGGAGAAGGAAATGGCAGTCCACTCCAGTACTCTTGCCTGGAAAATCCCATGTTTGGAGCCTGGTAGGCTACAGTCCATGGGGTCACAAAGAGTCGGACACGACTGAGCAATGTCACTTTCACTTTTCACTTTTTCAGTATTCTTGCCTGGGAAATCCCATGGACAGAGAAGCCTGGTGCACTATGGTCCTTTGGGCTACAAAGAGTTGGACATGACTGAGTGACTTGAACACACACATACACACAAAGTAGTACATTATCATATACTTGGTGTTGTTTCCTGTATATATCCTTCTCTTAAGTACCTAGAGAGACAGAATCCAGGCTCCCTGGTTCCCTAGTCAAACACCACTTAACCGTGCCCCAGGCATCACAATCTCTGCAACAATTCTCTCTGCAAATTCTTGGTTGTTCAATCCCTCTCTTAATTCACAGGAGTTTTAAAGAAAAATTTATTAGAATTGACCTCTGTGGAAGGTGTGGTGTGCATGTTTGTGTATGTGTTTTCTTTGTAAGTGAAAGCAAAGTAATATTAAGCATAAACTTTTGTATCAGTCTGGGTCTTCCAAGAAGAAGATGCCAAGAAGGAATGTGCAGGGACTGTATGAGGAAAATGCCCTTGTAAAAGGCAATAGGAAAGAAGCCAGAATAGGTTGGAAGAGCATCAGACTGTGAGGCAAGTCAGACCCTGGGGGAGAGAGTGAGAGAAAGCTGGGCAGATGTGTCTGAGATTCACGAAGGAAAGTTCAAAAACCCCATCAGGGAGTTCCTGAGACAAAAGTGACTGTCAGAAGCAGAGAGCTGCTCATGGAAAATGTGGCCTCAGTGCAAAACCAAGGAGATTCTGAAAGAGTAGCATCTGAGGCCCTCAGTCAATTATGCTCCATAAAGTAAGAAAATGGTGAAAACACAGTCTCATATTGTCATAGTTTATATCCTTCATCAATAACTGCTTCCTGCCTCACCCTTTCATTGCAAAACCATTCTCATTTCTTTTGTAGGTACCTATTTTCAAGTAGTAGGAGGAAACACATCTTTGAGCAAGAAGTACTTGAAAGAAAAACAGAGTCACAGTTTATCTAGGAAGGCTTCAAGCTGAGCACACTGCAGACTATGCAGAGCCTATTTTCTTGAGTTCTTAGAAAAACTCCAGAGCATGATCCCTTCTTATAATGTTTCATATTCTGAAAACAAACTAGGTTCTCATATCCCTGGTGCCTAAGCCTGACCCTGAACAATGTTTGCTGTTGTTGGAAAGATGTGAGGCAGGCCAGGGACTCAAGGGCTACATCATATCTGAGGCCTTCGTTTTCTTTATAGAGGAAGCTTCTGGGATCCTGTCACTTTGTGGGAGGACGCAAACAAACAAGATGCTGAGGTTCCCAGAACACTCTAGTGGTAAAAAGACGCAGGACATGATAGACTCTTGACTATTCCAGCACACGGTCTTGCCAGAGCAGTGGAGAGGTTTGCTAATTTGAATAACTGTCAATGCCTTTTGGTTAGAGCTATGAGAAAGCTGGTCCTCAACCAGAATGAGCTTCTTACCCCCTTGGTATAAAGCTTGGCATGAAGCTAAACTGGTTCTTGACTAAACTCTGGCCAAGAGAAAGTGAGTGGGAGTACTGTGTGCCTTGTCAATCTAACCCTTACTTCCCATATGTTCCTCTCTCCCTCTCCATTGGTGGGAGGGCTGGAAAGGACTCTTAGAACCCAGAGGAGTGCGATGCTGGGTCCCTGATTGATCAACCCTCTCTAATCTGCACCAGACTGCAACATGAGAAACATAACTGTCCCGTGTAAAGTCACTGGGAATTCAGTTATCTGTCACAGCAGCTATACCTATTCACCATTAATAACACAGCATTTCCCTTAAGAGTCTTGACCTGTTATAATCAGACTTTTCTATGTGTCAACTGGGTATGAAACAATCTAAGTGTAAAAATTCTATAATTTATAAGAATCAATCATATCTACTCCAAAATATGCTTATGTGTAAAAAGATTCTAAGAGGGATTCCTTAAAAAAAATATTGAGGTACAACTGATATACAATTTTTTGGGATGTATTTAATATATACAACTTGATGAGTCTGGAGAGATGCATTCACTCATGAAAACATGACCAAAATCAAGATAATAAATATATCCATCACTTCTATAAGTTTCCTTCTGCCTTTTTGTTTTTGTATTGTGGCATTCAATCCTGGGTGTTCATTGGAAGGACTGATGCTGAAGCTGAAACTCCAGTACTTTGGCTAACTCAAGCAAAGAGTTGACTCATTGGAAAAGACCCTGATGCTGGGAGGGATTGGGGGCAGGAGGAGAAGGGGATGACAGAGGATGAGATGGCTGGATGGCATCACCAACTCGATGGGCATGAGTTTGAGTAAACTCCAGGAGTTGGTGACGGACAGGGAGGCCTGGCGTGCTGCAATTCATGGGGTCGCAAAGAGTTGGACACGACTGAGCGACTGAACTGAGCTGAACTGATGAACACTTTGGGCTTTCCTGGTGGCTCAGTGGTAAAGAATCTGCCTACAATGCATGAGATGCAGGAGACGTGGGTTTGATCCCTGGGGGGGGAAGATTCCCTGGATGAGGGCATGGCAATCCATTCCAGAATTCTTGACTGGAGAATCCCACAGACAGAGGAGCCTGGCGGGCTACAGTTCATAGGGTCACAGGGAGTCGGACACAACTGAAGCGACTTAGCACACATGCATGAACACTTTACATGAGATCGATCCTTTTTAACAAGTTTTTAAATGCACATACAGTGCTGTTAACTATAGGCACCATGTTATAAAGCAGATCTCTAGAACTTGCTCAGTTAGCGTAACTGAATATTTATACCCATGAACAACAACACTCCACTTCCACCATACTCCAGTCCCTGGAAGGTATCACTGTATTCTCTACGAGTCTGACCACTATAAATACAAATGGAACCAGGTAGTATTTGCCTTCCTGTGACTGGCTTATTTCACTTAGAATAATGTCCTCCAGTTTCACCCATGTTGTCCCTTATGGCAGGATTTCCCTCTTTTTAAAGGATGAATACTATTTAATTGCATAGATCAAATTTTCTTTATCCATTCACCTTGGCTATTTTAAATAATATGACAAATGGGGCTTCTTCAAGTATTCTATTCCCTAGGAATGCTGCATTCATTCACAAATATTTGGAGCCATACCTATTTTCTGGAGTGAATTATCTCTGTAGCTGAGAAAGATTATAAACTTTTCTCATTTACCCAATTCTTCATCTTCTTTTTGACCAGAGCCTTCTAAACAAATGAAGTTTATGGCTTGCCAAAAACATACACATTTTCATTATTTTGTGGAGGCAGACTTACTGGGAAAGATTGCCGGAGCTGTGAGTGAGGAAAACTGATTTGCAACAGATGTTCAGCGCCTTTCTATCTATAAGCCCAAGAACTTCAGAACAAAGCAGAAATTGTTTTAGTGTGCAGTCACCTTTCCATAAAGCTTGTCAGAACTCAGTGGTCAGCAGATAAAACTTCCAATGCAATCATTCAAGCCCCAATCACTACTAGTACTTAGATTTCCAACATGGGTTCACCATCACACTGGAAAAATCTCACTTTTAACCAGGGCTCTCTAATGGGCCCAGCACAAGAGAAAAACAACGGGTAAAATCCTAACTCTAATGTTTATATTTCACTTGCTGAATGAATGACAGCTTCCAGAAGTGAAATTTCCACACATTTCTGAAAAGAAAGAACCATAGACACACAGCATCTACAGCACAGCATCCCAATGCTGAGCATCCCAAATACTGTCACGCTCACCACAAATAGATTAGAAGATCCCAAGATATCAGCCCCTTGGCTCTCTGTGGAGCTGATGTTGTCAAAGACTCTGGGACCCTTTCCCTCTGATTTTGAGCAGTATTATCCATTTACACCAGAATGTTTCAGGTTTTCCCTTTCTCTGTTATGGCCATGAGATCAAAAAATTGAGGAAACATGGGTTTATATTAGCAATCTATATCATCCATACTGAATCAGTTATGACACGTGGACTGAAGTTGCAGAGACACCAACTTAAAATGGCTTGACTGGTAGGCAATGCATTGGCTCATGTAGCTAGAAGTCCGCTTGGAATTGGTTTAATATTTAATGCAGATCTCTCTGAACTTCTCTCAGCTTTATCCTCACCGTGGGGGCTAACTTTGTCCTCTGGCTGCCGAGTTTATGGTACCAAAGTAACTGTAACAGTTTCAGTCTTATCTGCAGCCTCAGCATCCAAAAAAAGAGAGAGGGGAGGCCGTCATTTCTGTTGGCTGGCTCTTCAGAGTGAGGAAGGTCTTTCTCTAAATTCCGGTCAATCTCTTCTTAGTGAACTGAATTGAACCATGTGCCTCTCTCCCTGAACCAGTTTGGCTAAGTGTGTGACTACTCCATTTACATTCTAATGATGCAGGAAACCTATAATTACTCAGCCTGCATAAGTGAGATACTGTGGCATCACCTGCTTTAGGCCATCCTGGACAATGATATCCACAAAGTCCTGAGTGTGAGATGATGATGTGATTATGCTATAAAACATATTTATTAGAAGTTTACATATTAAAGTATTTAAAAGTTTGGTCTACCACTTAATCATATTGTGGGACACCAGAGATACACATACCGCATGCTGTCAATACCGAGCTTGATAGAAGAAGAAGCAAAGAGTGAACGGTGTTAGAGGGTGAGCCATGGAAGAACAGGAGGTGTAGCTCGTTACAGGGAAAGATGAGTCCCCTACTTTGACTGTGTAGAAGAACTCACTGAGAAATGGTGGGAAATGAGAATTTAAAGAACTGATGGACTGTAAAGGACCTTAAATTCCAGCGTGAAAAATTTCTGAATTACTGCATAAGAGCCTTTTTGAGCATTTCATCATTAAATGATAAAAAAAAATCACTTAAATGATATTAAATTGACAGGTCTGTGAAGGACTGTTTGGAGTGGGAGATCTTTGCAATAACAAAGGAATAAAGGTGGCAAGATTCAAAGTAAGAAAAAAGGGAAACACCAGATGGGAACATTTCAGAGAGAACTGACTCAAGTGGAGGAATATGATATGCAGTAGGCAAAGAATGAACAGGCTAGAATGATTCTAAGATTTATTAAATAGATTCTCTAATATAAGACCCCACTGAGTCAATTAAATTGACTGAACTCACACGTGTGCATGCATGTGTGCATGTGTGTGTGTGTACTCTGATTTAGATTTTTGGCTAGCCCAGACTTAAGTTCCTTATCCAGCAGACTCTTTTACAATACATCTTTTCTCTAAAACAAAATTGTCAGGAGTGGGAAAGCCTGGCCTTAAAAGGATGGAATATGGTCATATCCCTCCCCACCTTCAAGAGTTCCAGTCCAGGGCCCTACCCGTGAAACTGTGATTGACCTTTCATGCAGAGAGCTACCAGAGCCCTGCAGAAATCTTCCTTATGCCTGAGCAGAAGATGCTGGGCATCTTCTTAGAGAAATGGACAAAAGGAACAGGTGCTGAAGAGAAGCTGCTGTGGGCTCAGTCAACCTTGGTGCAGAATTGCATTGGCAGCCTTCCTGCTCACTTGCTATAGGATATTTGCAATAATTTCCACCCTGTATTCTGGAATCTATGAGTCTTATTTCTCCGTGTTTCTGGCTGCCAGCCACTACTGTCCTCTGGGAGCAGCCTTTGGCAGCTGCATCCCAGTGTGATGGTGAACAGAGGCCCAGCTGGATGTGGCTGCCATGCTGGGACCACACCTGTGGTCTTGGAAGTCAGGAGCATGCCAGGGGCTATGCCCGCAATGAGGCAACTGAGCCCTTGAGTGCCCCAGCCAGGTGGTGGAGAACTCAGGGTTCCAACTGCTTTGTCTGAGGTGCCAAGAAACGTAGAGCTGTCAAAGTGACCTGGGAGGTCCTCTCCTGGAAAACGTCTGCTCAGCTGGCTGATGCCACTCAGGCAAAACTGAGTCTTGGCTTATGAACAACTTGGTTCTTCTTTTTATGAGACCATTTCCTATTATTTCAAAAAATATACAAACATAGATGGTCTCAAATCTAACTTTCTGCTTTATCATCTTCCTTGCTGCTGTGATTAGAAAGGAAATTCTGAGTACAAATAATAGTAATAATAAAAATATAATAGCAACAAGTATATTCAGGTTTTCTCTGGGCCAGATAATATACTAAGCACCTTAATTTAAATAAGTTATCTCAACACAGCAATCTTATGAATTATATACTATTGTCATCCCTGTTTTACAGATAAGAAAACAATTAGAAATGTTGACTGCTTTGCCTAATGTAACATGAAATAGGTGGCAGAACCAACATGTGAATTCAGGTTTGTCAGAGCCCACAGCAAGAGCACTTATTGAGCACAGTACTAATACCATTGTGGGAAGTTAATCTACAAAACTCACCTTGTTTTTGCAATAGTCAAATGTATAGATTTTGTGTAGCTAAATATATTTTAATATAACTTTCCTCTCTTAAAAGTTAAGAGAAAATTGTCATATACAGCTGGTGAGAGTATAAATTGGGACAAGCACTTTGGAAAACCATTGTTTATTAAGTTGAAGATTTTCATATTCCAAGATCCAGCGATTCTACATCAGGATACATGCCCAAGAAAGATGTGTGCACATGTGCATCAGGAGAAATGTACAAGAATGCTCGTGACAACATTATTTGTGATATCCTTAAACTGTAAATGTCCCAGAAGTCTATCAACAGGAGAATGGAAACATAACTGGGGTATATTCACACAGCGGAATGCCATACAGTAATAAAAGGTAATGAGCCCAGTTACACACAACATGGATGGATGCTGTGCTTGAGAAGGTAGACACAAAGACAACATGTTGTATGACTCAATTCATTTAAACTCCAAACACAGACAGACTAGTTCATTGTTTACAGATTCATACTTAGGGGATAAAGTTATGAAGTAATCAAGGAAATGATTGCCATAAAAGTCAGAAAAGTATGGAGGAGGAGAAAAGTGGTCATAATGGGTAGAGACTAGAGGAGGCTTTGGGGTGCTGGCAATATTCTAGGGGTATTGGCTTGAGAAGTTTGACTTGCTCTATAATAATGTGTTAAACCAATATGTATATGTACAGTATTCTACAATACAAATGGTTTCAAAGCAAGTTTAGAAGGAAAAGGCAAGAAAGGTGTAACTTTTACATTTAATTTCAGGCTATAATATTTGATAAGCAGCCCACTTTAAGACAAATTTTAACTGACAGAATCTGGCACCTCTGGAGTCAGTTCCACTCTCTTTCCTGATCTGAAGCTCCCCTACTCCCATTCTTTTTTAATCATTAATGCTTTTCTTATTAAAGAAATGTTTCCTTGCTCATATTGTAGGTGGCTGAGCTCAGGTATTATTTCTCTAAGGAAGAAGAGATTGATTCTTCTGGCCTGCTCTTGCAGGAGTAATCACGACCTTTCTGCATCATCCTTGACTCAAGGATGCGTCTACGAAAGGAAAATGGCAACAGCAAGGTTTATTGTTTTCACTGACACATCTAAATAAAGGCTTACCAGAACTAGTAATGCAGGCATCCATGATATTAGTAAAGACTGGACAGAACTGGGATGGAGATGGGATAAGAGGAGGGACTGGGTTAAGTCCCCAAAAATGACCAGCACAGGAACTTCAGGATAGAGTACGCAATGGGTTGGAGCCAAGCTTCTGTGGCTTTCAAAGGTCTAGGTAGAGAGCATATCAAGATATTCATTTCAGTTTAGTTCAGTTCAGTCGCTCAGTCATGTCCAACTCTTTGTGACTCCATGGACTGCTGCACGCCAGGCTTCCCTATCCATCACCAACTCCCGGAGCTTACTCAAGCTCATGTCCATTGAGTCAGTGATGCCATCCTACCATCTCATCCTCTGTTGTCCCCTTCTCCTCCTGCCTTCAATCTTTCCCAGAATCAGTCTTTCCCAATAAGTCAGTTCTTCGCATCAGGTGGCCAAAGTATTGGAGTTTCAGCTTTAGCATCAGTCCTTCTAATGAATATTCAGGACTGATTTCCTTTAGGATGGACTGGTTGGATCTCCTTGAAGATATTCATTTGGATAACCCTAAATTCCCAGTTCTAAAGGACATGACTTTTAACTAAGGAGAATTCAAGACATATTAAGGATTTTTTTTTTTTCTTTTTGAGTTCCAAGTTCAACAACAGAGAAAAGTTGAGTGGTAGTAAGACACCACATCTCACATTCTGAGAATGGCTGATTTGCATTCCCTTTATGTTAGTTATCACCTCCACATTCATGTGCCTAATCGAACTAAATTTAGTATCACTGTTCTTCGTGGTGAGGAACAGGAAGGAATAAAACTTTTGCAAAGCTCTGTGTTTATTCATATTTCACTCTGAATAACAGAAGTACAGGTAGTATACACTGACTGAACTCTTACTGTCTTTGAGGTACCTGTTCTGAGCTACTTAAACAGAGAATTTCATTTAATCTTCACAATAAATCCATGAAGCTTGTTCTACTTTTATTACTTTATTTTACCAAGGACAAAACTAAGACATGGAGAAGTTAAGTAGTTTGTCTTATTTAACCCACACTACAGTCCTTAGGGAAAGAATGCAGTGTGCAAATTTGACTTACTCTAAATTTTTCTTTCTTCCCTGTGCTTATCTAGATCTTACCCATCTTTCAAGATCCACCTAAAATTCCAGTTCCTTCAGGAACCACTCATTAATAGACTTATCCTTCCCTGAATTGCTTATCATCTCAAATTACACATCTTGACAATATTTACGATCCTGTCTTTGCTTTATCTCCCCAGTCTATAAGCTCAATGGAGACAAGCCTGTGTGGCACACCTGTCTGCACACCCTCTGCCCCACCTTGCCTCACCCCGCAAAGGGCAATGCTTGCAAACACAAGGAGTGGAATTTAATTGTTGAGCAGAACTCAGTTGTGTAATTAAAGCATATTTTACTATTTTCTTAAGAACCAAGAGCAGAACTATAACCATACATAACAATTTCACAAGTGAGGAATCAGGTTAATTTTTACTCTATATACTTCTGCATTATTAAGATTTTTATGGCAAAAGTGTTACTTATGAAGCTCAAGGGACTTCTTTGGTGGTCCAGTGGCTAAGACTCTGTGCTCCCAATGCAGAGGGGGCAGGTGCTATCCTTGGTCAGGGAACTAGATCCCTCATGCCATAACTAAGAGTTCCCAAGTTGCAACTAAAGATCTCACGTGCCCCAAGGAAAGTCCTGCATGCCACAATGAAGACAGAAGATCCTGGGTGCCACAACGAAGACCCAGCATAGCCAAATAAAATTTTTTAAAAACCTCAACATTATTTTCAACCCTGAGCTTAAAGTTTCTGGCAGGAAGGAGTGTAGTGAGTCGAAAGAGCATGAACTGAAAGTACAAATGTTGTTTCCCAGTCTTGGTTCTACCTTGAACAAGGTTTAAAGTTTCTCTGAGCTAAAGAGAAGGGACTGAGCACAGAGACTCTAAAGTGCTGCCCCTGCTCCTTGATTGTAAGCCAAAGAATATATTTAGGTCTCAAAATTCATTATTCATATGTATTTTAGGTGATATAATCCCGTAACTTTTTTCATATTACAAATTTATTGAGTACTTGCCACTGCAGGGACTCAAGGTTTTATATATATATATCTTAAAATATTAACCAGTAGAGGAGAAGGGATCTGTATACATATAACTATATTCTATGATGAAAAGCAAAAAGTGATAAATTCCAAAGAAAAAAAAGTTAATATGCTATGCCCCTATGACTCAGGTTAAAGCCAGAGATGGGAAGTGTAGGGGATAGTAACATGCTGCTTCTTCTGAACCAAAACATTCTGATGCAGGACAAATATAGAAAGAGTGGTTACTCTGCATCAGGTGTTCTGAGCATCTTATCAAAAGCAGTATGATATTCACTTCACACAGTTTTGATGGCTACTGTCAAAAGAACAGGCTTCTCTGATGGCTCAGACAGTAAAAAATCTGCCTCTGAGGCAGGAGACCCGGGTTCCATCCCTGGGTTGGGAAGATACCCTGAAGAAGGACATGGCAACCTACTCTAGTATTCTTGCTTGGGAAAATCCCACAGACAGAGGAGCCTGGCAAGCTACAGTTGGCGGGGTCACAAAGAATCAGACATAACTGAACAACTTTCACACACATCAAAAAAGAAAAAATGTTGGCAAGGATGTGAGTATATTTGAACTCTTGTGCCTGTAACTTAGCACATTTTAGACCCTTCATATTTGTTGTCAATGCTATTCACTGTGTGCATGTGTGTGTTCGTATGTGTGTGTGTATATGTTTCCTTCAACATTCTTAGGCGGAAATAAGATTTGTCCGGGCCTCAGAGTAAATTTGTTACTGCAATTTAGGCACCAAAAATTTTTGTTAAGTTTTCTGAGAGTCAAACCCAAAATATTAATATATTAAGCCAAATTAGAATTATTTCTATTCAGAGGGTATTAACACACAATAGCATTTGCTTCTTACAAAGGAACTGGTTCTATAGGATGTGATATTTCAGTCTGTAATATTTCCTGGTCAAATGTTTGCATTTGTTTAAAATGAGAATTTTTTTTTTTTTTAATTTTTGGCTGTTGCTGGGTCTTCACTGATGTGCAGGCTACTCTCTAGTTGTGTTGTGTAGGTTTCTTACTGTGGTGGCTTCTCTTGTTGCAGAACACAGGCTCTGGGGCACAAGGGCTCAAGAAGTTGCAGTAGGTGGGCTCAGGAGTTGGGGCTCCCAGGTTCTAAAGCACAGGCTCAATAGCTGTGGCACAGGGGCTCAGCTGCTCCACGGCATGTGGGATCTTCCTGGACCAAGGAACAAGACTGCCTCCTGCCCTGGCAGGTGGATTCTTTACCACTGAGCCACCAGGGAAGCCCTTAAAATGAGAACATTGATCATCTATCAGTTACCTTCCTATACAGGTCTGAGTTTCTAACATGTAGAAGTATAAGGGAAACCAGAGGTATTTTAAGGGTTTTGAAACTGTCAAAGGTTGATGTCCACCTCGCACTTCTGTTCCTGGAGGCAAGGATATACAATGGAAAAAAGACAACCTCTTTAACAAGTGGTGCTGGGAAAACTGGTCAACCACTTGCAAAAGAATGAAACTAGAACACTTTCTAACACCATACACAAAAATAAACTCAAAATGGATTAAAGATCTAAATGTAAGACCAGAAACTATAAAACTCCTAGAGGAGAACATAGGCAAAACACTCTCCGACATAAATCACAGCAAGATCCTCTATGACCCACCTCCCAGAATATTGGAAATAAAAGCAAAACTAAACAAATGGGATCTAATGAAACTTAAAAGCTTTTGCACTACAAAAGAAACTATAAGTAAGGTGAAAAGACAGCCGTCAGATTGGGAGAAAATAATAGCAAATGAAGAAACAGACAAAGGATTAATCTCAAAAATATACAAGCAACTCCTGCAGCTCAATTCCAGAAAAATAAATGACCCAATCAAAAAATGGGCCAAAGAACTAAACAGACATTTCTCCAAAGAAGACATACAGATGGCTAACAAACACATGAAAAGATGCTCAACATCACTCATTATTAGAGAAATGCAAATCAAAACCACAATGAGGTACCATTACACGCCAGTCAGGATGGCTGCTATCCAAAAGTCTACAAGCAATAAATGCTGGAGAGGGTGTGGAGAAAAGGGAACCCTCTTACACTGTTGGTGGGAATGCAAACTAGTACAGCCGCTATGGAAAACAGTGTGGAGATTTCTTAAAAAACTGGAAATAGAACTGCCATATGACCCAGCAATCCCACTTCTGGGCATACACACTGAGGAAACCAGATCTGAAAGAGACACGTGCACCCAATGTTCATCGCAGCACTGTTTATAATAGCCAGGACATGGAAGCAACCTAGATGCCCATCAGCAGATGAATGGATAAGGAAGCTGTGGTACATATACACCATGGAATATTACTCAGCCGTTAAAAAGAATTCATTTGAACCAGTCCTAATGAGATGGATGAAACTGGAGCCCCTTATACAGAGTGAAGTAAGCCAGAAAGATAAAGAACATTACAGCATACTAACACATATATATGGAATTTAGAAAGGTGATAACGATAACCCTATATGCAAAACAGAAAAAGAGACACAGAAATACAGAACAGACTTTTGAACTTTGTGGGAGAATGTGAGGGTGGGATATTTCAAAAGAACAGCATGTATACTATCTATGGTGAAACAGATCACCAGCCCAGGTGGGATGAATGAGACAAGTGCTCGGGCCTGGTGCACTGGGAAGACCCAGAGGAATCGGGTGGAGAGGGAGGTGGGAGGGGGGATCGGGATGGGGAATACGTGTAAATCTATGGCTGATTCATATCAATATATGACAAAACCCACTGAAATGTTGTGAAGTAATTAGCCTCCAACTAAATAAAAAAATTAAAAAAAAAAAAAAAAGAAAAGAAAAAAAAAAAAAAAAATTCATGGAGGGTCACCCAACAAGTAATAAAGAGAAAATGGGAATGTGTGCCCACAATATAATTAGTCCAGAATCAATATGCTTTTTCTATTAGCTTTTAAAATTGGTTTGCATAAGAGTTTCTTTTCCAACCCAGCTCTTCTGAGGGTTTTTGTGACAGAGTGACTAGGGACATGATCTTTGCAATATTTCATTTTGTTATCTCTTATTATTGCATGGTGGCCCAGAGTATGGCATGAATAAAGCTGTCTTGTCATCAAAATGCATTCATTCATTTAACAAGTTCCTGAAAATAATGGAATGGTTGCTAAGCAATGGAGAAATTATACATTCCCAGGGATCTGTGCAGATTCTAAAAGCAAAAGTAGTTCTGGGAATAGGTTAGTGTCTCCGGAACCCAACTAAATAAAACTGAGAAAGTGACATGCTCTACCTAACAGCCAGGAAGCAGTATTTTTTTTTTAAAATTTTTCCTTCTTTCTGACCCAGGTTTCCAAAGTAACAAGATAGGTAGAAAATTATCTATCAAACAGTATTCTGTATCTACTTATGGATTACAGTTAGCTAGCAATCTTGTATCAATTTATTTTAAAATAACTATTGTATGAAAATGTATTATTTTAATTAGGAAATAAATTTATCTTAGGTATATCAATCATACTTTAATTGCAGAATACATGCTTAATACAGAAACTTAACACACAGATATACAGTTTAAAAAGTACAAACTTTTTAAAAAAATAAATCATCCATAATCCAATCCTACTTTTTTTTTTCTTCTCCAAATAGCCAACATCAATATTTTGGGATATGTTTATCTGTCACTTTTATAGACATATGCAAAGTTAACATCTATTATTATTTAACACAGTACACACACACACTATATACATGCATTCATTCTAAAGGCTATGGGTATAGCACTCTTTTTAAAACAATGTTTAAACATTTAGGTTGTTCCTACTTGATCACTCCTATAAATAACTCTTTATTATCCTGTACAAACATTTTTAAAAGTAAGTACTTCCTTTACTGTGAAAGTAATGCATATAGAGAAGAACTGTAATGGAAATAAACACCCTGGGGATATTGAACAAGCTCTGAGTCAGGTCTAAGAAGGACAAATGCTGTGAAGGGGGATTTTCCAAAGAGCAGTCAAATAGGCGAAACATTGACAATCTCTGGTGATAGGGCTTTTTGGAGAGCTCCAAACCCTTATCACCCCTCCAGTGGCTGCTAGGCTGCTGGGTTTTCAGCATCTGTGGCTGTGAGGCTGCTGTATCAAGGTTACTGTAACAGATATGGACAGAAGGGTGGGAACAGTGCAAGGTAAACTCCACAGAGCTTGCTGTTCTTAGTGAGATTCAGTCATCCTTCTTAAATTGCTGTACCATTCCAAGTCTTTCATTAATTTCCAGAATTTCCCACAGAAACAGAGCAATTGGATATTCACAGATATATATTACATGATTCATACAATTATGAAGTATGTCAGTCCTGTCAGTCCCACAGTCTGCTGTCTACAAGCAGGAAAACTAGGAAATCTGGTAATACAAGTCAACTTCAGTCCGTGAACCAGGGGAGTCAATGGTGTATGTCTGAGCCCAGTCGCCCAAGAATTGCGACAGGAGCTGCAGGGCAATGAAGTGATTCCTAGGCTGAGACCAAATGCCCAAGAACCAGCAGCATCTCTGTCCAATAGCAGAGGATGGATGTCCAGGCTCAGGCAAAGGGAGCACATCTCCCGTTTCTCGACCTTTTTGTTCTATTTCGTCCCTTAATGGACTGGGCGATGCCCACTCACACTGATGAGGACGGTCTTCTTTACAGGTGTACCTATTCAGATGCTAATCTCCTCCCTAAGCACCCTCATAGCCACACCCAGAATGTTTTACCACCTGTCTGGACACCTCTTATTGAAGGTGACACATAAAACTAACCATCACAGTTGTCTTAACATCCAAAATCATTTAGTGTAATACACTATATTAATAGACAAAAGGACAAAGAGGCAGAAAAGACATTTGATAAAATTCAACACCCTCTTATGATAAAAATCCTCAAAAAACTAAGACTATAAGGTAATTTCCTCAACCTGATAATGGACATCCACAAATAGGCACAGCTAACATCATAGCTAATAAAAGACTGAATGCTTTTCTGCCAAGATCAGAAACAAGACAAGGATGTCTAAGTTTGCTCTCATCACTTCTATTCAACATTATACTAGAAATTTCATCCAGGATAATGAGTCAAAAAAAAAAAAAAACCCTCCAGATTAGAAAGGAAGAAGTAAAACTATCTTTTTTTAAGAAGACAAGATGTAGTGAACAGAAAACCCAAGCAACACACACACACACACACACACACACACACACACACACACACACACCTATTACAGCTAATAAACAAGTTCAGCAAGGCTGCAGGATACAAAACCAACATTCAAAAACAATTGTCTTTCTCTACACAGCAAAGAACAATGCAAAACAAAGGCAAAAAAATGATTTCATTTATAATACCATCAAAAAAGAATAGAATATTTAGCAATAAATTTAACAAAAGAAGTACAAATTGAAAATTACAAACCACTGGTAAATTAAGAAGACCTAATAAACAAATAGAAAGACATCCCATGGACATGGATTGGAAAACTTAATACTGTTGAGATGGTTGTTGTGTTGATTAGTTACTCAGTCATATCTGACTCTTTTGCAACCCCATTGATCCTAGCCTACCAGGCTCCTCTGTCCCTGGGATTTCGCAGACAAGGATACTGGAGCTGGTTGCCATTTCCCTCTCCAGGCGGTCTCCTTGACCCAGGAATCAAACCCACGTCTCCGGTTTGGCAGGCAGATTCTTTACCACTGAGCCACCTGGAAAGCCCCGTTAAGATGGTAGTAGTCCTCAAGGTGATTTTCAGATTCACTATAATCCCTATCAAAATCTCACCTAGAATTTTTGGTGACACTGACAAGTTTATCCTAAAATTCACATGGAAACACATGTGATATCATATAGCCAACAATTCTGGGGAAAAAAAACCCAAAAATTAAAGTTGGAGAACTCACATTTTCCTGTTTTAAAATTATTAATAGCTTACAATAATCAAGAGAGTGTGGTATTGACATAAAGATAAACATATATTTATCAATGGAATAGAATTAAGAGTCCAGAAATAAACCCATACATTTATGGTTAATTGATTTTGACAAGGTTGCCAAGATACTTCAATGGGGGAAAGTTTTTCAACAGCTAGTGCTGGGACAACAGGATATACACACACAAAAGAATGAAGTTAGACTCCTTCCTCACACCACACAAAAATCAATTCAAAATAGTATGATAGACCTAAACGTAAAATTAAAATCTTTGCAGAAAACTTATCAGCAAATCTTTGTAATCTTGGGTTATGGAGAGTGTTAGTCACTCAGTCGTGTCCAACTCTTTTGGGATCCCATGGACTGTAGCCTGCCAGGCTCCTCTGTCCATGGGTTTCCCAGGCAAGAATACTGGAGGGGGTTGCCATTCCCTTCTCCAGGGGATCTTCCCAGCCCAGGGATTGAACTCGGGTCTACTGCATTGCAGGCAGATTCTTTACCGTCTGAGCCACCAGGGCAGCCCCCTGGGTTATGAAAGCCTTTTAGATAAGACATCAAAAGCACAAGGAACAAAAGGGAAAAAAACAAGTTGGATTTCATCAAAATTCTTCAGAGGATATCACCAGAAAATGAAAATACAGCCCACAGAATGGTGAGAAGTAGTTTCAAATCATATATCCAATAAGAGATCTGTAATCAGGATATACAAAGAAGTCTTTCAAATCAATAACAGAAAGACAAATAATCCAATTTTAAAATGGGAAAATAATCTAAACAAATATTTTTACCAAAGAAGATATACAAAAAATCAATGAGTACATGAAAAGATGTTCAACATGATTAGGTATCAGGGAAATACAAATCAAAACCACAGTGATGTACCACTTCACACCAATATGGCTAAAAAGCCAGATAATAACACATGTGGTGAAGGATTTAGACAAGTTAGAATTCTCACGTATTTCTGGTGAGAATGCAAATGGTACCGTCATTTGGGAACCAATCTGGACGCTCCTCACAGCTGAACGTATGTTACCATGTGTGTGCGCTCAGTCACATCCAACTTTTTGCGGCTCCATGGACTGTAGCCTGCAGGCCCCTCTGTCCATGGGATTCTCCAGGCAAGACTACTGGAGTGGGTTGCCATATCCTCCTCCAGGGGAATCTTCCCAAATCAGGGATCGAACCCACATCTCCTGTGTCTCTGGCATTGGTAGGCAGATTCTTAACAACTGAGACACCTGGGAAGCCTGCATAGTTAACATATTACCCAGCAACTTCACTCCTTAGTTACATACCCAAGATCATGAAAACATTTGGCCACATAGATACTTGTATATAAATGTTCACAGTATTATTCATTCTAGCCAAAAAGGGGGAAACAACCCAAATGTCCATCAACCCAATGAATGAATAAATGTTGTTCCGTAGCTAAGTCATGTCCAACTCTTTACAACCCCACGGACTGAAGCACTCCAGGCTCCCCTGTCCTTCACTGTCTCTCAGAGGTTGCTCACGTTCATGTTCACTGAGTCAGTTATGCTATCTAACCATCTCGCCCTTTGCTGCCCTTTGCTCCTTTTGCCTTCAATGAATAAATAAAATGTGGTACATCAATATAATGGAAAATTATGATGGTTCAAAAAGGAATGAAGTACTGCCACATGCTACACTTTGAAAACATGCTAAGTGAAAGAGGCCAGACCACATATTATATGATTCTATTTATAGGAAATAGCAAAAACAGGTAAATGTGTAGAGACAGGAAATATATTAGTTATTGACAGATGCCAAGGGAAAGGGGAAAAGGGCACAGGGTTTCTTCTGGGAATGATGAAAATATTTTAAGATGCGATAACAGGGTGGCCTACTGCAGGGTCCAAAGCAGAGTGCAGCAGTGCCTGCAGGGGACCTTTTGAAGGAGGTCACCGTTACCTTCATCACCTCCACCATAGCATGACCTCAGGTCAAGCAACAGGAAGGGAACACAGCCCCACCCATCAACAGAAAATGGGATTAAAGATTTACTGAACATGGCCCCGCCCATCAGAACAAGACTCAGCTTCCCCCTCAGTCAGTCTCTCCCATCAGGAACCTTCCATAAGCCTCTTATCCTTATCCAACAGAGGGCAGTTCAGTCAGTTCAGTTCAGTCGCTCAGTCATGTCCAACTCTTTGTGACCCCATGAATTGCAGCACGCCAGGCCTCCCTGTCCATCACCAACTCCCGGAGTTTACTCAAACTCATGCCCATCGAGTCGGTGATGCCATCCAGCCATCTCATCCTCTGTCGTCCTCTCCTCCTCCTGCCTCCAATCCCTCCCAGCATTAGGGTCTTTTCCAATGAGACAACTCTTCGCATGAGGTGGCCAAAGTACTGGCGTTTCAGCTTCAGCATCAATCCTTCCAATGAACACCCAGGACTGATCTCCTTTAGGATGGACTGGTTGGATCTCCTTGCAGT